>NC_143560.1:106432500-106741041 GCF_054136105.1 Typopeltis vanoorti | reverse complement strand
TCACTCAGTGAGATTTAGAGTGATCTTGTAGATCATTCAGAGTTTTTGGAGAGGTATCCCTGCACTTTAACATATCTCAATTAAGGTCAAAAACAGTTTGGATAGTGATCCTTCCTATACTACATAGCTATATACTATACATGTTTGAAAGGAAGTATGCTGTGCATTATGGAATACCGAGGCAGCAATTGTTGTGAAGTCAACAACAGCCTCTGTTTAGTCATGATAGCTTAGTCATGAGGATACTTCACGAGCAAACTGCTGTTTGATTATGCTTTAATAAATAAAGGATTAAAAACAGAATATAATTTCTTCTCTAGCATGATTTATGTTTTAACCAAGTGTAAAAACTGTGTAACTCACTCTATCTTCATAGCAATGTTCCACGGTCCTGAAATCATTTCTGAAAGAAACTTGAGAAGGTAACAGCCTTTGTATCTTTTATAGTTTCGTAATTTTCTCCAGATGTGGTCTTATAATGTTCTTATACAATGAAACCACCATCCTCATATCTCTGCTTGACAATGTCCTTCTCAGTATTGTAGCAATCTTCTAGATTTTCTTCACCCCTTGCAATATAGCTCTTGAACCTGAAATTCTGTTCATCATCCCAAGATCTTTTGCCTTTTCCCCTTCCTCCAGTATAGTTCTGTCAATGAAGTATGCTGTCCTTCTGTTTGTAGATTCCTAAAGTTCATAGCCTTTAGCTTAGCTGTATTAAAATTCAAATCCTCCTGAAGAACCACAACATTGGCACTATTACTAATCTTTTCAACTTCACTGCAACTGAAGATACGAGTATGTTCTTTGCAATCTAGTGATCATATATAGTCAAACTAGACCATACATGCTGTTTAACATGTATGTTAATGATATTGGGGAAGATTTGGATAGGAATATGCAGATGATGCAAAGTTGGGACGAACTATGAGGAGTAGAGAAGATTGTATGGCCTTACAGAAAGATTTGTATAGATTGAGTGAATGGATATGGGAGTAGGGATGAAAGTTCAATGTTGCAAAATAGTATTATTTATTTATTTTTTTACATGAACCTCCAGGGAGTTCAAATACTCACTGAGGGAGGGCACTTACTCCACAACTCTCTGCCTCCATCACTCAATCCACCAACTACAGTGAACCGCAACTACTTTCATCATCTATCGCCAACTACCACCACTAGTATTTTCAAAGACAAACATCCATGCCCACAGTGGGATTTGAACCAGCAACCTTTTGGTTGGCGAGCAGATATGCTAACCACTCGGCCAACCAGGCCGGCATAAAAACGAACTGCCGATCCGCAGGATAAGGATTTAATATTTGGGAAACAACGATGGGATGTAGAATTTATGCTTGGTGGGGATATATTGTTGGAGGTGGAAGAAATAATTGTATATTGTCGACCTGGTTGGCTGAATGGTTAGTGTATCTGCTCTCCAGCCAAGGCTTTGTGTTCAAATCCTGTCGTGGGCATGGATTTTTGTGATTGTCTGTGAAAATACTAATGGTGTTGGTGGGTAGTAGATGGCGTTGGTGTAGATGATAGTTGTAGTTGGTGAATTGAGTGGTGGAGACAGAGTTGTAGAGTAGGCGCCCTCCCTTGATGAGTCATTGGACTCCCTGGAGATGTCTTGTAATAATAATAAGAGATCTTGGGGTGATGGTGGATAAGCAGTTAAAATTTAGAGGACACATTGCCAAAATCGTAAGGACAACAGAATGAATTCTGGGAATGATGCAGAGGACACTGACTTGTAGAAGGAGATTCTGGTTCCATTGTATAAGGCTCTGATTAGATCGCATGGACTACTGTGCACAGATTTGGTCACCTGGTTTTCAAAAGGACGAAGAGATGTGACTAAGATAGTTTCTGATCTATGGAACGTTGAATGAGGAAAGGTTGAGAAGATGCAATTTACAGAGTCTAGTGGATAGGAGGAAGAGGGATGATATAAAGATGTACTAATCATTAGTGGTGTGCTGTAAAGGTCAGTTTTGGGACCATTGTTATTTAATTTGTATATTAATGATAAGGTGACAGCTTCATGGGACAGAGGAGAGGGATACACAGTATAGGAGGAAGAGGGGTGATATGATAGAGACCTACAAGTTAGTAAGGGGTTATTATATATATATATATATATATATATATATGTGGGGGGGGGGTAGGGTGGGGGTTATGATTTTGTAGAAATTATTGAGAATGGTATACAACATTGAGAAGATGAGGATAATATTATTTATGAGGTCAGCATGGATTTGTTACAGGCATTTTTTGTTTCAGTAATATGCTTCTCTTTTATAATAAAGTAACATGAGAAACTGATGAGGGAAAGAAGACGTATACTGCCTTTGTTTATAAAAGTATTTGACAGGGTGCCACATGATAAGCTGATAAGTTGCTAATGGGTTTAGATATCAAGCTAGTTAATTTAATGAAACTGTTGGTTGTCTGATAAATTCTGTATATATGGAATTGTAGTGAAGCTATTGGAGAGGCTATTGAGATATAGGATATGAAATTGGCTTGATAACTGATATGAAATTGGCTTGATATGAAATTGGATATGAAATTGGCTTGATAATCTGTGCTTGTCAATATGGGTTTGTTAAAGAGAGATCATGTTTTACAAACTTGCTTGTGTATATAGTAAGCTGATGAATGTGTTGAATCAGAGAGATGCATATACAATGGTATACTTAGATTTTCCAAAGGCTGCTGATAGATTGTCAGCTTATAAGTTGGTCATTAAAGTGAAGCAAATGAGATTGGATGATAGAATAGTGAATTGGATAGGTGAATAGCTATCGGATAGGTATCAGCAAGTTGTGTATGGGAGCGGGGGTCACTATCTTGAAAGAGAAAAGTCACTAGTGGTGTACTGCAAGGGTCAGTTTTGGGACTATTGTTATTTAATTTGCATATTAATGATAAGGTGATTATTTCATTGGACAGAGGAGAGGGTTACATGGTATAAGAGGAAGAGGAGTGATATGATGGAGACCTACAAATTAGTAAGGGGTTGTTATAAGATCAATGTTGAAGAGATCTTACAGAAAATGGTGGGAGATCAGGGGAGAACCAGAGGTCATCCCAGGTTTTTTTGCATGCAGAGTTGTGAATTGGAATGCCTTGTCAGAGAGTGTGGTGTCTGCAAAGAATTTGAATGTGTTTAAGGCACGTTATGTTGAGTTGTGTGTATGACAAAGGAATCTCCTAGATGAGTCTTTAACTCCATGGGGTCTTAGGGTAATAATAATAATAATAATATTTCTGACCTAATAGATGAACAGTAATGACGCTAGTACTGAACCATATGGAACCCACTTGCAATTTTCTTTTCTCTAATAATAATGCTTCCTTCAGCCACATCTCTTTCATTGGTGTAAAGAAATGTTTATATTTTTTCATGAAAAGGATATGGTATGTGTAGGAATAAAATGCATATAAATGTCATAAAGTATGAGAATTAAATAAGTGCAAAGAGAATATTCCAAAAAGCAAATTGAATATATTTTTTAAATCATCACTTTATTTTGTACAAATACACAGTTCACTGGAAACTGAACAACATAAATGCAAATAGAGCTCTATATCATACACAATTTTGTAAGATATTTAGGTTTCAAGAATTTTACATATCAAGCTAAAAATCAGGTAGTTTTTTTTTCTTTCAAAAACATAAATAACTAGATTTTATGAAAAGGCTTCACAAATATAAACTGCAGAAATTTAGTCTTTTTTTTTTTTAAGATATATCTATTTACTGAGAACTGTTTGGTTATTTTATTTTATATTTTATTGTTTATTTTATTTTTAAATATTTAATCCAACATATGAGAAGATGCAAAGCAGTGCCCTCTTTGGGCAAAATATTGCATATCACAGTATATTAATGATAACAAGGTAAATTGCATTTAATTAGTTTTTAATTTTTTATAATTTAATGTATTTAGTATGGAAGTATAGTCTGAATTCTTAATTAGAGTAGCAGAAAGTCAAATTGGTCAATATGACCTACCTATGGAGGCCTGAATAATAATAATAATAATAAAATAATAAATAATACAGTATTTGTTTTTACTCTTGCTATATTTGAAAGAGTATAAAAATTAGACTGTAAATTAATTAAATGCTGTATTTTATTAAGCCTTGGTTGCTAATATGGTTTCAGGCTCAGACTTTACTATATTTAAAGTGTCCATTATTAAATATTTTTTACCATCTGTTCAACAAACAAGAACAAATTTTCAGATAAAAGTGAATTGCACTGTGTATACCTTTTGCTTTGATACTTTGTGTTTTGATTTGTAAGGGATTTGCTGTTTATAATATTAAGCTGCTGCTTCCCCCCCCATTTGCTCAAGTGCATACTGCAATTATTATTATCATTATTATTCCAGACCTCCATGGGATGTTAAGTACTATTGTGTGTTTGGAATTGGGAGCACTGTAAACAGCACAAAGTCTCTATCCTGCCACTACTTAAACTTGTTCATTATCTGCACTCTCACCACCCTTTCAGGCAATGTATTCTATGCTCCTATTATTGTCTATGAAAAAAAAATATATTTCTTCCTCACTACTTCCTTTTGCAGCTTCCATCAAACAAGAACACAGGAGAGATGTTAATCCACAGGGGAGCACAGGTTCCAAGGAAGTGGAAAGAAGGTAAAATTGTTCCACTGCATAAAGGTGGTGATAAGGCTTTGGCTTCAAATTATAGACCAATCTGTATATCTGGAGTTGTGGTGAAGGTACTAGAGAGATTGGTGAGAAGTAGGATACAGAATTAGGGGTTGAAAACAACAGTATTCTTTGTGGTTATCAGCATGGGTTTGTTAAGGGGAGACCATGTTTTTACTAACTGCCCCAGTAAAGTCTTGAAGTTTGGGATACATCAATGGGAGGCAGCATACTCTGTTGGAGGAGCTGCACTGGAGGAAGTAGGGGAGACGAGATCTGCGGATGATGATTAATAGAAATCTGAAATTCAGGGAACATATTGCAAAGGTGGTGAAGGTAACCCAGAGGATTGCTGCAATACTGAGAAGGATGCTGACCTGCAGAGATAAAAGAGTTGTCATTCCATTGTATAAAGCCCTGATCAGACCACACTTGGACTATTGTTCTCAAATTTGGCCCCCAGGATTTGAGGGAGATAAATTAACTGTGGAAAGGGTACAAAGGCGGATAACAAAGATGGTTTCAGGACTGACTGTACAATGTTAATTATGAGGAGTGGCTGAGGGAATGTGGACTGCAGAGCTTGGTAGATAGAAGAAGGAGAGGTGATATGATTGTGACTTTTAAACTATTGAGAGGTGGTTACAGGGTTGACACTGGGAAGTTCTTTCACTTGGTGAAACAGGGGGGGAAGGAGCAAGGACAAAGGGCCATCCCTGGAAGTTACAAAAGGAAGCTGTGAGCAAGAGGATGAGGGGTGGTTGAACTGTAGAATGCATTGCCTGATAGAGTGGTGAGAGCACAAACTGTCAATGAGTTCAAGAAGTGGTATGATGGACTTTGTGTTTTCTAGGAAGGACCTCCCATGATGAGTCTTTTTGACTCCATGGAGGGCTGAATCATAATAATAATAATAATAATAAAAACAAGGTATTATAACAAGGTGATGAATATCTTGGATAGGGGAAATGCATATTCAGTGTGTACTTGGATTTTGCAAATGCATTTGATAGGCTTCCATATGACAAACAGATAAATAAATTGAAACAGATGGAATTGGATTCAGACTTCTGAGTTGGATCAGTGACTGGCTGTCAGAAAGTTGCATATGGAGGGATATGCGGTATCCTGTAAGAGGATGGTCACTAGTAGTGTACTGCAGAAGTCAGTTATGGGACCATTGTTGTTCAATTTGTATATTAATGATATTGGGATGGATTAAACTAGTGATATGTAGCTGTATGTATGTATAGATGATGCAAAATTGGGGAGAGCAATGCAGAGTCAAGCAGATGTTCTGGCCTTGCAGGAGGTCTTGAATGGATTGCATGGGTGGGTGGAACTGTCAGTTTGGTGTTGCAAGGTGTGAGGTTTTGAAATTTAGTGGGCAACGATGGGATGTGGATTATATACTTGGGGGGGGCGACTTTTTTTGGGGGGGTAGAGGAAATGAGAGATCTGAGAGTGATGGTGGAGAGGGACCTGGAGTTCAGGGGCCACATTGCACAGGTTGAGAGGATATCCCATCAGATGGTGGCAGTGATGCAGAGTACCCTGACATGCAGAAATAAAGAGGTTATGATGCCATTGTATAAGGCCTTGATCGGGCCTCATATGGATTATTGTGCACAGATCTGGTTGCCTGGTTTTCATGGTGATGGGATTATGTTGGAAGGGGGTCCAGAGAGGATTAATGGGAGTTGTCAGTGGTCTTTGGAGTATGAGGACAGATTGGGAGAGTATAGATTGCAGGCTTTGTGAATAGGAGGAGATGGGGGGATATGATTGAGACATATAAGCAAGTCAAGGTTTGTTGTCTGGTTGACATGGAAGGGATTTTTCATGGAGTGAGAGAGGGATCTTGAATGGGAGGCCATCACTGGAGACTGTATAGGGAGGGTGTGATCAGGGGAGCGAGGAGCGGGTTCTTTTCATGGGGAGTGGGTTGGTGGATGGAATGCATTGCCTGAGCATGTTGTGAATGTGGACACATTGAATCATTTTGGGGCATGGTTGGGAGAGCATTGTGTGTACCTCCCACGGATGTTAATGATAATAATAATAATGATAATGTTTCACATAATAGAATGACTGGAATGACCAAAGGCAAGAAGCCATGCCTGGAAGATGCAAAAGGAAGCAGTGAGTAAGAAATATTTTTTTTTAATTTTCATAGAGAATAATAGAAGCATAGAATGCATTACCTGAGAGGGTGGTGAGAGTGCAGACAGCGAACATGTTTAAGCAGTTGCAGGATAGACTTTGTTATCTCCTGTTTGTTTATTATCCCTTGTGTTAATCCATTTAATAGATTAACACAGGGGTTAATTAACTGAGGTTTTCCAGGGCTCAGTACTGGGACCTTTGCTGTTTAACCTTTATGGCAATGGTCCTAGTACTGAGCCCTGAAAAACCTCAGTTGTGACCTCCCTTTCACTTGATACTTCTCCACATACACAATCCTCATATTTATTATTTAATATTATTATTATCATTAACACCAGACCTCCGTGGAGTCAAAAGACTCATTGCGGGAAGCAAAACTGTAACACACAAAACCCATCAAACCATGCTTTAAACCATGCATATTCACCACAACAACCAACAGTGCAGTGGTGTAGCTAGAGCTTTTGCCGCCCGGAGCAGTCTCTGAGTTTGCCACCCCTCTCAATACCAAAAATACTACAAAAAGTCAAAACGGCGTATAGGGAAATATATTAAAACACTATGTTTATTTCTGTTAGCAAAATCGTTGATGACATTGGCAAAGTCTAGCATAGTAATATAGGTAATTCTTAATCAATTTTATTTAGAAAAACTCCTCTCACAATTAGCAACACTTACAGCAATTATGAGGAAAATTTGCATTAGTATTACAATATTTGGAAATGAGTTCTCGAGACTGTATTTTAGAATTAACTGCAAAAGTTCAAAAAGGTTCTAAGTGCCACCCTGGGCATACTGCCTTCCCCTCCCCCAGCTACGCCTTTGCAACAGTGGTTAGTCAGTGGAATGCTTTACCACTCTTCATACAAAATAACCTATGCCTTATGATCCTGCTCACACCCTCCTTATACAACTTCCAGGTATGTCTCCTTGTTCTACTCCTTCCTCCATTCTACAAAAAAATTCTTCCCCCATTCTGCAAAAAAAAAAAAATTAACTTTGTAACATCCCTTTTCTTCATTCTATTTACAAGGCCCTGCAAACTGCATTCTCTGCAATCTGTTTCTCATATCGTAGCGCAATTGGAAGAATGATGGTACGTTGCGCCCTTCAATTAGAAAAGGCCTAAGTTCGATTCTCATCATGACCGGAGGAATCTTTATATGACTTTTTCAGTTGAAGGTGAGTTAGCCGATCTCATACGGAAGTAGCAGGGTTTATTCTCCCGGAAACTCAGGTTTATCATCCCAACTGAATAATTTCCTGCAGTAAATTATTCTGTTAAACAACTAGACTGCAGGAAATTATTCAGTTGTTTGCAGATTATGTGAAGATTGAAAGGTTATTAGTAATAGTTCTGTTGTTGTGGTGGTCCTTCTGAAGGATTTGATTAACCTAATCAGGAGGGCAAATCAATGGGTATTTCAGTTTAATGCAATTAAATGTAAGGTCTTGAAATTTGGTATCTGCTGATGATAGGTTGTATTCTCTATTAGTAGAACGATACTTGAGGACGTAGAGAAGGCAAAGGATTTTGGGATGATTGTTGATAGAAATTTTAAGTTTAGAAGACATATTGCAGAGGTGGTAACTGACCTATAGGATTGCCTGTAATACTGAGAAGGTTCAGTAGAAATAAAAGAATATTGATTCCATTGTATAAAGTCCTGAACAGTCAACATCTGAATTATTGCTTAAATTTGGTCACTGGAATATCAAGGGAATGAAGTAACTTAGGAAAGGGTATAGAGACAGTAAACAGAAAATGATATATGAGGAGTGCATAATAATAGTTAAGAGGATATGCTGAGGACGTGCAAATTGCAGAGTTTGGTGGAAAGAAAATGAAGAGGTAATATGATCGAGACATTTAAACTGTTGAGAGGTGTGTACAGGATTGACACCCAGGAGATTTTTTTATGACAGAACAAGAGGAAAGAACAGGCAAAAGGGACATCCCTAGAAGTTTTGAAAAGAAGTAGTGAGTAGTAGCTTTTTTTCATGGAGGATGGTTAGACCACTGCTTGAGAGGGTGGAGTCTTTGGCACAAGTTCCAATCCATCATGTGGTTTGCATATGTGACATGCGTAGTCCTGACTACTTCCTTTGTGAACGAAATTGTGTGTTCACCTTTTCTAAACTCAAAGTCTCTCTGTTTAACAAATATAGGACTTTCTACATCATGATAATATTTCTGCATACTTCTGGCTGATTTTTGATATGAATTATAAACCTCAAGAAGCAGTCCATTATTTGTACTGGTTGATTAGTAACTAACATTTAGTAAAGAAGTGATGCACATTGAAATTCCACTGAGGTTTGCCAAGATAAAGCATCTGTATCTCAGGTGTTTAGTGTGATGACTATTTAATGCATAATAATTTATAAATAGTTTTCTTAGGCTAACTATTAAGGATAGTTTGATTATATATGATATCTAGCTCATCTTTATTTTTATTGCCATCTCTTAAATGCAAATTGGTCTCTCATTTTCAGCATTGATGATTCCACATTTTTTTGTGGCATCATCAATGCTTTAGAAATTTAGACATAATAGCCTGTATAAGTAGGTTTGTGACAGACTTCTAGAAGTATTCCATCTAGTTGTTAGAAACAGCCTGGCATGTTTGTTGAAAACAGAAAAATCTAAAAATGGCAATTTCTTTCTTTCTATTTCCATTGTAAATTTTATTTTTTGATGATTCATGTTAAAAAAATGGAGAAATTAGTTAAATTTAATTCTGTTGTTTGTAATTAACAAATCTTCTTGCAGTCAACAACTCATTCTTTGCCTCACTTGTCTTATTATCTATCATATTGAACCTTAAATATTGAATCCCATTTAGGATCTGAAGAAATTTTATAAGAGCTTTTCAGTGGAAGGTGAGTTAGCCAGTCTCTTATGAAGGTACTAGGGTACTCTTAAAAACTCACAGTTTTTCATCTTGTAAAGCAGGAAAACAGGCTAGTAAGGATTACACCAAGAATATAATTTCTTGGCATCTTTAAATTATAAAAAAGATTTCTACTGCTCTCTGATGTTAACCAACAGTTTGAAACAGCTTTCAGGCTATTGAAACTTAAAAGCATTAATGAAAGGCAATATACAACTCTTGGACAAAGCTTGTGTTTTTTAAGTAGTACAAGTCAAAGGCAATTGTGATGCTGGGAGTTGTGCTCTCATAAGCTCTCTAGTCTGTCTTTTGAAACTTTTTTAGTTTCTATAAATTCATTACAAAATAATGATTGATTTATAATATTCCCTATTTCTCTTAATTTACCTCACCAAAATGAAGCCTTTCAGGCTCTCTTTTAAAATAATTTAAGCTATATTTATACTTATAACTGTGTTCAGTATTTTAAATAGTTTGAAATATTTTCTAACAGCATAACTCTTAATCAGTCTCTCAGACTGTTCACTTAATATACATGGCAAAGGATCTAGTTGAAAATAAATTGCTAAAGTGCTAATAATGAAAAAAGCAAATTTATCATTGAATAATAATTTCAATAATTTTACTTGAACTGAATTTTTTTTATATCTTCATTCCTTCAGAATGCAAATGTGAAATTATTCAAGCAGTTCTTTAAATATATGGAACTGTAATTTATTTCACTTATGTGTAAGAACATATTTTCCCAGAAACAGCTTATCCCAGATCAAATTCAGGCCATTTCACACTCCTTCATACACAAAAATTAGTGGTGTGCTCATTTTCATTCATATTATAATAATGGTATCAGTTTTCTGCTTTTGTTATTTTTGCTTTATTTTGTAGTTCATCTTATGTACGTGGATTTGCATAAACTACCATTTTTCAGACTCTGCTCTGAAAAATATTATTTGCTATGTACTAATATAATATGTTACAGCAACAGTTTTTTTTTTTTTTTTTTAATTTATTAAACATTTTAGTTTTGCATATTCAGCAAAGTTATTGACAAACATATCACATTTAAAATTCATAGTATATATTATTTTCAATTCATAATATTTCAAAATTATTTTATATTAATATCCCAAGAAAGAATTTATGGCTTTGTACAAGACTTTTATCTACAGGAAACAAGTTAGATGTACACAATATGTAAACTTCTTTTGTCACGGCTGTGACGAGAATGTTTTATAGCAGTCTTTCAGCTGATTCTGTATCACTTATGTATGGTAGAATTACCACTAACATTAAAATACAGAATATGGTAAAAATGCATTTTTTTTTACTTAAGAAATTAGTTAAGTCACTGAAATTTTTCATTTTATGCATATTTACTAATCATTTGTTCTATTTATTAGATTCTTCCCATAATAAGTGATGACATCTAAATGCGTGCTTATAGAGTCCACAGCACTAAGGATTGTTTCTAGCATGATGGCATGGGATTGGCATTTCAGTGACTCCATCCACATTCTTAGTAAAATGTCTTCAGGATGCTACTTCTTCCTGACTTTCTCCAGTCTCTCCATTCAGGTTTTCATTCTCATCATCTTCTGGTCCTTCTGATCTCACATCATAAGCATCTTCCACCTCATTGTCTTGAATACCAGGATCAGCATCTTTCTTTTCTTCATCATCATTCCCTTCTTCATTATCTTTTGATTCTTCCTCCTGCTGCAACTCTTCATTATCTTTTGATTCCTGCTCCTCTGATTCTTCATTATCTTTTGATTCCTGTCTCTCCAATTCCTCATTTTCATTCCCTTGATCTGCTTTATCCTCCTCCTCATCCTCCAGTTTCTCTTCTTCACTTTCTTCTTTTCTTTCATTATTTAAGATCTGCCATTTCTTCAGGTTACTTCTGAAATGAGAAAAGTTGACTGTGATCATTTTATCACCATAAGTTGGCATTTGAATTTATATCTTATCGAGTTAGTTCTGTCTATGAAAGACAGAACACAAACTATACTTTACACTAGAATGTTATAATCATTATGTTTTTAGCAACTGTTAACTCTTACAGGAGTTATAGATACTATAAATGTGATGCAAAAGGCATTCTTTTTATTGGGCTTACTGATAAAACTTTCTGAAAGTTATGTTGAATAGTTTAGAGTTAATGTTGCAACATGGAAGCATCAGTATAATTTTGCCATATTGCATGCATTTTGGAAAGTAAACTCTACTACCACACTCTAGTATTAATTCAGTTTGGGTTCTAAATAAATTTCCTCATGATTTTTAAGTTTTCAAATCAAAGATTTTGGTTCTTCCAACTTCTTAAACTAGGGCTTCCTAAAAGCATAAAAGCTCTTTCTTTCTTAAATTTGTAGTTTGATGCACTTTGACCACGTTCACAATTAATGATCAAGTATCATAATTTTGATGCTCTTTATAATCATGAAGTTTCATATTGTCATTGCCTACTTCCTTGTACTTTATTATTATTATTATTATTATTATTCAGGCCTCCATGGAGTCAAAAGACTCATCATGGGCGGTCCTTCCTAAGAACATAAAGTCTGTCAAGACTCATCGAGGGGAGGTCCCCCCTAAGAAACACAAAGTCTATCATACCACTCCTTAAACTCATTGACCGTTCTCGCTCTCACCACTCCATCAGGCAATGCATTCCACGGTTCAACCACCCTCCACGCAAAGAAACCACTCCTCACCCTTTTGCTCACAGTTTCCTTTCGTAACTTCCAGGGATGGCCTCTTGCCATCACTCCTTCCCGCTGTTCAACCAAGTGAAAGAACTCCCCAATGTCAACCCTGTAACCACCTCTCAACAGTTTAAAAGTCTCAATCATATCACCTGTCCTTCTTCTATCCACCAAACTCTGCAGTCCACATTCCCTCTGCCAATCCTCATAACTATCCTTGTACAGTCCTGACACCATCTTTGTCATCCGTCTTTGTATCCTTTCCACAGTTAATTTATCCCCTTCAAATCCTGGGGACCAAATCTGAGAACAATAGCCCAAGTGTGGTCTGATCAGAGACTTATACAACGGAATGATAACCCTCTTATCTCTGCAGGTCAGTGTCCTTCTCATAATTGCAGCAATCCTCTCTGTTACCTTTTCCACCTTTACAATATGTCCACTGAATTTCAGGTTTCTATCAATCATCAACCCCAGATCTCTTGTCTCCCCTACTTCCTCCAGTATATCTCCTCCAATAGAGTATGCATTGTCCCATCCATCGATGTATCCCAAACCTCAAGACCTTACATTTTGCTGCATTAAACTGACACACCCATTCATTCATACTTCACGCTGTCATGTTTCAGTTTAGGTATACCAGGTAAGGAATGGAGGTTGGAAAGAGAAGTAAAACAAGTATGGATTTTAAATTTCTTGAAAATTTAGCTGACTTTGATGAAATGGAGCTGATCTACAGTAGAGATATAAAACCTTTTACATCAGTACTATCTTCAGTATGGTGAACAGGTGGATTAAAAAGTAGCTTACAAACTGTCTGTTTGGGATAGCCATTTTCTGTAAGGTTGTAAGAAGAAACTGTAGTTGTTTGGTAATCTTTTCTTCTTTACTGAAGAGGGAGTGAGCACGTTTACCCAAAGTAGAAATGAAGCCAAACTTCCTGGGCAGATAATGAGTGATTGTGCATGAATCTGTTGGTATGTGTGGGTTTTCTATAAATAGAGATATTCAGTTTTTCTGACATATGAGTGAGTTTTAAATCCAAGAACGAGAGCGATAACTGTTAACTTCCAATTTCAAGGTAAATTGTATTCTTGGGTGTTGATTGTTCAGATAGTTCAGAAACTCCTTTAAAGAATCTGACCCATGACTCCAAATTAAGAAAACATCTTGAATATATCTTTTCAATAACCTTGCCTTTAATGGGAAGGCATTTATTGCTTTTTCCTCAAAGTTATTAAATATAAATTTGCTAATATAGGAGATAATGGGTTGTCTATGGCCAAGCCAAAGTTCTGTTTGTATATCGTATTTTTAAAAAGAAAGTAACCAATAATATACACAGTCTAATAACATCAAGGACAAAGATAAAAACATAATCATTGATAAGGAAAAGATAAAAACATAATCATTGATAAGGAAAAGATAAAAACATAATCATTGATAAGGAAAAGATAAATGGAAGATGGATGGAGTACTTATCAGATCTGTATGATGATGATAATGGTAACATGTTAGATGATTCACGACACCTTAAGTTAAACGTAACAACAGATACTACTCTACCAACAGAAAAGGAGATAGAACAGGTAATTAAGAATCTTCCTAATAATAAATCCCCAGGGTGTGATAATATCCTGGCTGAGCTGCTGAAAGCTTTGACTAGCAATAATAACTATTTAGTGGAATCCATTCAGGACATCTATAAAACAATAGAATTACCTGAAGTTTTTACAACATTTATCTGCATACCAATTCCAAAGAAAAATAATGCACAAAATTGCGAGGATTACAGAACTGTGAGCATAATATCCCATGCATCTAAAATTATTTTAACCATTGTTAACAAACAAATTGAAAGAGCCTTAATCGGTGAATTGAGTGAACAAAGAAAGGCTTCAGAAGAGGAATGGGAACCATTAATGCTATCATAGAACTAAAAATACTAATAGAAAGATCACTTGAAAGAAATAGGAACATTTACATATGCTTCATAGACTTTCAGAAGACTTGTGACCAGGTAAAACATAATAAAATGTTCAAAATAAAGGTCAAAGCTAGTCTGGGTAGTGGCCCTTCCCTTAATGCATAACATTATACATATCCGCAAAGAGATGTGTTTTGCATTATGGGAGATACTGAGATAGGAGTTTTGGTAGCTTGCTCCACCTTTGCAAGGAGTTGCCCAGTGTTATACCACTTTACCCCAGTCCTGAAGATACTTTCAGGCGCAAACTTTGTTTGCACACCTTGGATAAAGGATTAAACTAAATTTATTATAGTCTGACTGAAAATTAAACTTTCAACATCTTTCTCTAAATTCAGAGTAATTTAATAAAAAGGTGGCACACCGTTTGGCAGCTCCTATAGGAGGAGATGACCTTGCTAATGCTTCTGCCTGGTATCTCCACTTGGGCCTGGCTCCCACTGAAGAGACCTCAATAAAGGTCGAAACTAGTCTGGGTAGTGGCCCTTCCCTTAATGCATAACATTATACATATCTGCAAGGAGATGTGTTTTGCATTATGGAAGATACTGAGATAGGAGTGTTGGTAGCTTGCACCACCTTTGCAAGGAGTTGCCCAGTGTTTGTTTGCACACACTTGGATAAAGGATTAAACTAAATTTATTATAATAAAATGTTCAATATATTAGATAAATTACACATTGAAGATCATGTACTTAAGATTATAAAAATGATTTACACCAAACAGAAAATGCAGCTCTCAGAAAACTCTGAGACTTCTGTAGTGAAAATAAAAAGAGGAGTTAGACAAGGTTGTATCCTTTCACCGAATCCATTCAATATCTATAGTGAGATAGTGATGAAAAAGATTGAAAAACAAAAAATAGGAATTAGTATTAATAGTATAATATACAACAATCTTAGATATGCTGATGATACTATTGCAATAGCAGAAAACAGAAACAAATTAATCAAATTAGTGCAGATACTAATTGAAGAAGGTAAAGAATTTGGATTAGATATAAATGCAAAACAGACCAAATTTATGAAGATATCAAAAGAAAACAGATCCGAGCCAGAAATGTTCTTAAACAATATGAGGTTGGTTGATTGGTAGAGACTCTGCTACTAATGGCTTACGCAAAAAAAAAGTTAAGCAAGTTTGAGTGCGGTTAGTAGTTGGATGGGGTTTAATCATTCGATGCTGTTGGCACATTCTCCCTCGATGAGTCTTTGGACTGCCTGGAGGTGTCACGTAATAATAATAATAATAAACAATATGAAAATTGAACATACAACAAAATACAAATATTTAGGCACCTACTTTATTGCAGGTGGAAAGCAAAATAAAGAAATAAAAATAAGAACAGCCATAGCTAAAGATGCATTCTGGAAAAATAAAGATCTCAGAAGTTCTGTGAGTATCGAGACAAAGAAAACAATGCTAAGAACATTAGAGTAGAGGTGAAGAAGGAGGAGGACCTCCTTCTTCACCATAATCGCCACTCCACATCTTCACCACTATCTCCATAAGAAGGAGAGGTGATATGATTGAGACTTTTAAACTGTTGAGAGGCAGTTACAAGGTAGACATTGGAGAGTTCTTTCACTTTCACTGGTGGAACGGCGGGAAGGAGCCATCCCTGGAAGTTACGAAAGGAGGATGAAGATGAGGAGCAAGAGGATGAGGAGCGGTTTCTTTGCGTGGAGGGTGGTTGAACCTTGGAATGCATTGCCTGAGACAGTGGTTGGAGTGGGGACAGTTAATGGGTTCAAGGAGTGGTATGATAGACTTTGTATTTCCTAAAAACGCCCACGATGAGTCTTTTGACTCCATGGAGGCCTGGATAATAATAATAACATTAGTGTCGCCAATTTTCACATATGAAAGTGAGACCTGGATATTCAAAAAGAGAGTAAGGCAACAAATAATGGCCTTTGAAATGTGGTGCTATAGGAGAACTCTGAAAATCTCATGGACAGAACATGTGACAAATACAGATGTCCTACAGAGAATGAGAACACAGAGATCTTTATTACAGGAAATGATCCAGAGAAAGATGCGATTGGCGGGACATGTACTGAGATGTTCAGCAGGACAGAGGATATTAACAATTTTAAAAGGAAAAATTATGGGAAAAGGATCAAGAGGCAAAAAACGAAGGACATGGCTTGAAGATATAAGATCATGGACAGGATCACATGGCTATGTAGAAAGAAAAAGGAAAGCCACCAACAGAGAGAACTGGAAGGACATGGTGCTGCACCCCTCTTACTGAGGAAGCTACATGAAGAAGAAGAAGAACTAGAAATTACACAGCAGTTCAGGAGTGACATAGCTTTGATAACTTATCTTTTAAAAGATAAGTTAGGCACATCTCTTCTGTAGGTGGCACATTAGTAAAGAGGGAAATAACATCAAAACTTGCCATAATTTTATCTTTTTGAAGATGCATGTCTTTAACAATCAAAGCAAAGTATTCTGAATTCTTGAGAAAGGAGGTGGTTCAGCCTGATAAACTTTTTAAAACCTTGGCCAAATGTTTTGAACGCTTGTATATGGGAGAATCAATGCCTTCTATGATGGGTCTTAGTGGAGTGTTTTCCTTATGTATTTTAGGCAAGCTATATAGATGAGAGGTCGAGTTACCTTTGTCAGCAGGGAGAATTATAATATCATTATTTTTCTGTAGATTTTTTGGTTCGAAGTTCTGCAATAGTAACATTATCTATTGGGAATTTTGCATTGTTAATTGTGAGGATAAATTCCATGCAAAGTAGATTAGCATCTTCAGGTTGAAGGAATGAACTTGCTTCTATTTTTGTGAGTAATAGCTCATTTGGAATAGATCTTGGTGGCAAAACAAAATTAAAACCTTTATTAAGAATATTCTTTTTGGCATTAGAAAATGTTGACAGCATTTTCTAATTTTCTCCATTCTTTATTATTATTATTATTATTCAGGCCTCCATGGAGTCAAAAAAATTATCGCGGGAAGTCGTTCCTAGGAAACACAAGTCTATCAAGACTCATTGTGGGAGGTTCACCTCTAGGAAACACAAAGTCTATCATACCACTCCTTAAACTCATTGACTGTTCTCACTCTCACCACTCTATCAGGCAATGCATTCCATAGTTCAACCACTCTCTATGCAATGAAACCACTCCTCATCCTCTTGCTCACAATTTCCTTCCGTAACTTCCAGGGATGACCCCTTGTCATCACTCCTTCCGCTGTTCAACCAAGCGAAAGAACTCCCCAGTGTCAACCCTGTAACCACCTCTCAACAGTTCAAAAGTCTCAATCATATCACCTCTCCTTCTATCCACTAAACTCTGCAGTCCACATTCTCTCAGCCGATCCTCATAATTAACATTGTACAGTCCTAAAACCATCTTTGTTATCTGCCTTTGTATCCCTTCCACAGTTAATTTTCCCCTTCAAATCCTGGGGACCAAATCTGAGAACAGTAGTCTAAATGTGGGCTGATCAAGGTCTTATACAATAGAATGATAACTCTTTTATCTCTGCAGGTCAACGTCCTTCTCATTATTGTAGCAATCCTCTCTGTTACCTTTGCCACCTTTACAATATGTCCCCTGAATTTCAGGTTTCTATCAATCATCAACCCCAGATCTCTTGTCTCCCCTGCTTCCTCCAGTACAGCTTCTCCAATAGAGTATGCAGTGTCCCATCGATGTGTCCCAAACCTCAAGACCTTACATTTTGCTGCATTAAACTGACACCCCCAGTCATTTCCCCATCTATCTAGCTTATTCAAATATTCTTGCAGGGTTACCACAATGTACAATATTACTAATAACCTTTCCCAGCTTCACAACTGCAAACAACTGAATATCCCCCTGCAATCCACTGACAATGTCATTCATATAAAGGTTAAACAATATAGGTCCCAGTACTGAGCCCTGTGGGATCCCCACTTGTAACCCTCTGCCTCCTTGAAAGTGCCCCACCATACACAACTCTCTGATACCTATCAGACAGCCAATCCTGAATCCAGTTGAACAACGTGACATCAGTACATCTAAACTGAAACATAACAGTTCTAAAGTATCCAGGAGTTTACCATCTTTGGTGTAACTGCAATGTACCCTATTTTGATCAGACAGAGAAATCTATTGAGTTTTGTATGGTAGAACTGGAGCCAGCACACTATCTAATCAGGTTCTTAATTCTACTCTCCCTAACAAGGAAGATTCTGTCATTCATCTAGTGATCTGGAAAAAATCAGAAAACATTTTTAGATGCTAAGATGAACTGGATAGAGGAATTGTGGAATCAACAGAAATTGTCCTCAATATGGTCCATTTTAATCCTAACCTTAGCTATAACCTATCTGATTCTCATTCTTCAGCTATTCAACTTTGGTGTGCATAAGATCATGCCTACGTGAATGTGCCCAAGAATACTATGGCATTTAGAACCGCTTCAAATGTCACAATACATTTGCAAGTTAATTTATAGCTGCCTCTTGTAATGTTTTTTTTCCCCATGTTATGCACCCAATGAAGTTTTCTAAGAAAACGAAACTAGTTGTGTGTTCAAATAATTAGTGGCATTTTTTGGTATTCTAGTCATTAATTTTTTAAAATCTTATATGTATATATAGGTGTGTGTGTTTGTGTGTTCTGTATAGAATAATACCATCCATCCACCATCATCAAATTCCTGCCATGTACCCTCAAGGGGTGTACAGGATATGACAGTACTACATGAAAAAATTACATCATTACTAACTTCCTATCTACAATTTTCCTCCAAATCAGTCTGTTACTTGTCAAGACTCCAACATTATCAGATCTTATATTTCTATCGTCTAAGGCACTTTGTACCGTATCAATCCACCTATATCTTGGTCTTCCTCTGGGTCGTTTTCCTGCCAAACTGGCAGAGAACACTTGTTTTGCTAATCTTTCCTCTCCCATTCTATTTAAGTGACCATACCATCTGAGATTAGCTCTGCTAACGCATTCCTGGATGCTGACAATGTCAAGTTCTTTCCTAATATCCTCATTTTTAATATGATATTGCCATTGATGCCATCTGTTCACGCCTCTAATCTTTCTCAGGACTCTCATATCTGCGGTCTCTAGTCTTTGGTCAAGTGTTTTACTTCTGACCCAGCTCTCAGATCCATAAGTTAAAATTGGTTTGAACACAGTCTTGTATACAGCTAATTTAGTGTTCCAACTAATTTCTTTCTTATTCCATATGAATTTATTCAATTGACTTCCCACGATACCAGCTTTGCTGATTCTGTTGTCTATTTCTATATTTAGTTTACCATCTTCAGTAAAAATTGTGCCTAAGTAGCTGAAATGTTTTACTTGTTCCACAGGTTCTCCATTCACAACACAGTTGACATTTTCAATGATTCTGCCTATTTTCATTGTCTTTGTCTTTTTATTGCTGACCTTCATACCATATCTATTACAACAGCTATTCAATTTAGTCAGAGAATCTTGCAGACTTGTAGCGGATTTATTTAGAAGTATAACATCATCCGCATAAAGCAAAGAGCTGACATTAACATCTCCAATTTTGATATCAGGTTTAATACCACATTCCTTCATAATGTGATCCACATAGATAATGAATAACAGAAGGGATAATGTACATCCTTGTCTCACACCAGATTTAACATTAAACCATCTTCCTGTACTTCCTTCAATTCTAACTGCTGACTCACAACTCAAATAAAAACTAAGTACTGCTTGATATAATGCCCCATTGACACCATATAACTGCAGCGTATTGAATAGCTTCTCTCTTGGCACCTTGTCATATGCCTTTTCCAAATCGACAAAACTTAAATACAGATCTTTGTTATATTCCCATGCTTTCTCGACTATTTGTCGTAAAGTGAAGATCTGATTCTGACAACCTCTATTTGGCCTGAATCCAGCTTGTTCTTCACCAAGCTTTTCTTCCACAATTCTTCTCAACTGTTTCTCAAGTATACTTGCATAGATCTTGCCAGGAACACTCAGTAGGGAAATACCTCTGTAATTCTCACATTCAGTTTTATTTCCCTTTTTATATATGGGTACTATGAGAGCTCTACTCCAATCATCGGGAATTCGTCCCTCTGTCCAGGCTTTCTGAACTATGCAGTGCAGCCACTGTAAGACTCTTATACCACCATACTTCAGCATTTCTGGTCGAATATCATCTACTCCTGCTGCCTTTCCACATTTCAAGCCTTTGATGGCTTTTTCTACTTCAAGTATGGATATGTATTCCTGACTGCATGCCTGGTCAGTGTTTTTTATCACTGTGCTGTCATCACTGCTTGTTTCATTTAGCAGTTTTTCAAAGTAATTACTCCATACTTCAAGGATATCTTTTTCTCCTGTTTTCATTTCACCTTTATCATCTCTAATTCCTTTTACAGCACTCTTTCCTCCATTCCTAAGCTTCTTCAACAACCTCCAGAATATTTTGCCACCTTCTTGATATTTATTTTCTATATTCTTGCCAAAGTCCTCCCAGGACTTTTGTTTAGCTAGTTTTACACACTGTTTAGCTTTCTTACATTTGTCTCTGTATTCTGTAAGAGTAAAAGCTGACTTATTTGCCAGGAACTTTTGATATGCTTTCTTCTTTTCCTTCACTGCCTCTTTAACTTCCTGTGTCCACCAGGGAGTTCTGATTTTTTTATCTTTGCACACAACCTCACCACATGCCTCTCTGGCAGAATCAATCAATGTTTCCTTCAGAGTTTGCCACTGAATCTCCAAGGTTTGATTCCTGTTCTCAAACTCTTTCATTTTCTTTTCAATAATATTTCTGTATTTTAGTCTACAGTTTACATCTGAGAGCTGCTCAACTTTTATTCGCTTTAAAACTTTCTTACATGTTATTCTTTTCAATATGAAATTCAATTTTATCCTGCTCAAGACTAAATAGTGATCACTTCCAATTTCAAATCCTCTGTACACTCTGGTGTCCTGCACCAGGGAGAAAACATCACTATCAACAATAACATAGTCAATGAGACTTTTCTTATTCCTAGCCTCTTCTCTCCATGTGAATTTGTGCACATTTTTATGTTGGAACATGGTGTTAGTAATAACCAGTCCATGTCCTGAGCAGAAATCCAACAGATATTTGCCATTATTATTAGCTTTGCTCTTTTCTCCAAATTTTCCCAAAATATTTTTGTATGTCTCACAATCATTTCCTACTCTACTATTTAGATCCCCAACAAGGACCAACTTTTCCTTTTTCATTGTGTCAGTTGCTTTTTCTAAAGCCTCAAAAAATTCCTCCACTTCTACCTTAGTAGAGCCTTCTGTGGGACCATAGGCACAAATAAGTCTCATTGTCCAGTTCCCCATTCTCATATTTGCCCACATTACTCTACTTGAGACTGACTGCCATTCAAGAAGATTAGCCTCGTATTTTGTGTTGAATACTATGGCTACTCCTTCTTTTCCTTGATTGTTATTGCCTGAATATAACATTTTGTATTTATTGCTCAGAAAGATCTCACCAGTTTTGGTCTTTTTTGTTTCAGTCACCCCTATTATGTCGATCTGGTACTTATCTAATTCCTCAGCTAGCTCCATTTCTTTGCCATTCAGGCTTCTTACGTTGATAGTACCGATCTTTAACTGTGGTGATGTTGAGTTGGGGTTTGTTTTCAGATTTGTTCCAGTAGCTGACTTTTCGCTGTTCGCCCTGGTTCCCTGGCGAAAACAACAGGGGCCTTGTTTAACCGGGCGACGCCCCAGCCGGCATGAAATTTTGTCATGTTGTACCATCATTTTTTATTTTGGTTTAACCAATAAGAATACAATTTGGTCGGCTAAATCCCAAATTCAGTATGAAATAAGTATTTTTAATTAACTGGTGAGTGTTTTAATTACTTCCTTACTATGCTTGTCTTTGGTTGCATGATTCATCTGTTTATGTAAATGGATGGAAAATATGATTATTCCGATGTTAAAATATAATAATTATAACCCTGTAATAATAATAATGATTTTCTTTTTGTGGTAATGCTATAATCATTCTTGTTAATTTGGGTTTACCCATCCAACTGGTCTTGATGTGTACATGTCCTCGTTGCCATGGATATGAAGTGACCATTAAAATTGCAATAATACCATTGATATTCCATTGAAATAATATGGATACAAAATTTAAGATGATTGATATATTTCATCTACATGGATGTCATTAATAACAAGTTATTGCTACTACTGGCTTTACTAGTGGATATAGTTAATCCATTACTAAACATCTTACTTATGATATATATTGAAGATACATGGAATTAGTTTAATGCACAATTTGATGGGCTTTGTGTATAACAGTGTTTGGCTTTCGTGATGAATCTTTTGACACCATGGAGGTCTGGAGTTAACAATAATAATAATTATCACTAACAGTGATCAAGAGGGCTAGATCAGCCCCATTAACTTGCCTATCCATTTTGGACCTTCACACTTTAGGGTTAAATCTGACAAATTCACCCAAGACATTACAAATGGCTATGCTGCAAGGACAATGCTTTACTACCCAAGGATTAGCCAAGAAGATGATAGTTAGAGGTTTATTTTTATACACAGAGAGAAAATTGCTAAAAACTATATTGCAAAAGCGATGTGTGACTTTCTAATTAATTCTCTGCATTGCATGTTCTGATGTAAAAAAAAAGTAACAACATGGGAGGACAAGAAATATCCATTTGAATGTTGGTGTAATTAAGGCTGAACAACTGATAATACTTGTAATACTTATATAATACACAATACTTACATACAACCATCCAGCATTGGTTTAGTATGTGGAATCAATCTGTTGAGTAATTCATAACATGGAATGCAAATTCCTGTAAGAAATCCAACCTAGGAGCAAACAATAAATAAATAAACTCACAATGGTTTGATTCATATAATAAAAGTTTAACTTATACAGATTTTTTTTAACTTTAAGTATCTTCTTTCTTAAAAACATTTCAATATTGAAAACTCAAACAACAGTCATTCCTAATTATACAATTCAGAAGTTAAAAGTACCAAAATTAACCTTTATATCAATGACATTGTCAGTGAGATGATGTGAATCTGGGAAGGGTTATTAGTAATAGTGCAGATGTGGTAGTCATGCAAGAGGATTTGAATAAGCTGGACAGATGGGCAAATAAATGGGGGGTGTAGGTTTAAAGCAGCAAAATGTAAGGTCTTGAGGTTTGGGATACATCGATGGATGGGACAATGCATACTCTATTGGAGGAGATATACTGGAGGAAGTAGGGGAGACAAGAGATCTGGGGTTGATGATTGATAGAAACCTGAAATTCAGTGGACATATTGTAAAGTTGGCAAAGGTAACAGAGAGGATTGCTGCAATTATGAGAAGGACACTGACCTGCAGAGATAAGAGGGTTATCATTCCGAGGTATAAGTCTCTGATCAGACCACACTTGGGCTATTGTTCTCAGATTTGGTCCCCAGGATTTGAAGGAGATAAATTAACTGTGGAAAGGATACAAAGACGGATGACAAAGATGGTTTCAGGACTGTACAAGGATAGTTATGAGGATTGGCAGAGGGAATGTGGACTGCAGAGTTTGGTGGATAGAAGAAGGAGAGGTGATATGATTGAGACTTTTAAACTGTTGAGAGGTGGTTACAGGGTTGGCACTGGGGAGTTCTTTCGCTTGGTTGAACAGCGGGAAGGAGTCATGACAAGGGGTCATCCCTGGAAGTTACGGAAGGAAATTGTGAGCAAGAGGGTGAGGAGTGGTTTCTTTGCATGGAGAGTGGTTGAACTATGGAATGCATTGCCTGATAGAGTGGTGAGAGCGAGAATGGTCAATGAGTTTAAGGAGTGGCATGATGGACTTTGTGTTTCCTGGGAGGGACCTACCACGATGAGTCTTGATAGACTTGTGTTTCCTAGGAAAGACCTCCTGCGATGAGTCTTTTGACTCCTTGGAGATCTAAATGATAATAATAATAATAATAAACAAACCCTGTGATGAATCTCACCATTCTGTGGAGGTCCTGTGATAGTAATGCATAAAAACATTTTAAGTGAATGTCGCTGTTGTTCTAATTTATTATCACCAGACCTTCATGGAGTCAAAACACACACACACGCATGCACGCACACACACACACACACACAGCTCATCAAAGCATGCCTTAAATGCATCATCTATGCACTCATCACACTCTCAGGCAGTGCATACCAATTACTCAGTACGCTATACAAAAAAACCCTACTCCTTGCCTTCCCCTGCTCACCACTCTGCTTATACATCTCCCAGGGATGGCCTCTTGTTCTCCTCCATCACCCCCATTTTATAAAAACCTCTTCTATGTTCAACTGGTAATAACCGCTTACCAACTTATAGGTCTCTATCATATTACCCCCTCATTATTATTATTATTATTATTGCGGGTATCTTCATGGAGTCAGTAGACTCATTGCGGGCGACCCAAGCTATCAAAACAATATCTATCATATCTCTTCTTGAATTCATTTACAGAAGAAGAACTCACAACTGAGTCAGGCAATGCATTCCACTCATTCACCACCCTCCAGGTGAAAAATCTCGTTCTCACACCGTTGTTAACCACACTTTTCCTTAATTTCCAGGGATGACCTCTTGTTCTTCCATCATTATCACACAGCTGAAACATTTCCCCTGTATCAATCTTATAAAACCCTTTTAGTAATTTAAATGTTTCTATCATATCCCCTCTTCTCCACCTATCAACCAACCTCTGCAATCCACAAGCTCTCAATCTATCAATGTAGGGAGCATTTTTTACATCACTCACCAACTTAGTCACTCTCCTCTGAACCCTCTCCACAACCTCCTCATCTCGAAGGAATCCAAGTGACCAGCACAGTAATCCAAATGTGGAAGTATCAACGCTTTATAAAGGGGAATAATAACCTCTTTATCTCTGGATGTTAGTGTGTTCCTCAATAACCAAGTAATCCTGTGTGCAATATGGGACACCTTAGCAATGTGTCCCCTGAACTTCATCTCCCTATCCACCAACATCCCTAAGTCCCTAGCCTCATCAATCTCTTGGAGTTCCGTTCCATCAATGTAGTACACAGCTGGTAATCTTTTAATTCCAAAATGCATAACTTTACACTTTTCCACATTGAACTGGCATCCATTGCCTTTTGCCCATTTTGTCAGCTTATTTAAATCATCCTGCAAACTCTCAACATCAGCTTGATTTCTTATTGTGCTTCCCAACTTTGCATTGTCAGCAAACAACTGAACATCTCCCTTGAAGTCATTTCCTATATCATTTATGTACAAATTAAACAATAACGGCCCAAGCACAGAGCCTTGAGGCACACCACTGGTCACCTGCTTCATCCTAGACTCTGTTCCCTCCATACACTACTTTCTGGTATCTCTCCCTGAGCCATTCTCTTATCCATATCACCAGTTTAGTATCCATCCCCATCCGCTCCAATTTGCGCAACAGTATTCCATGGGGTATCCTGTCAAAAGCCTTAGCAAAATCCAGAAGTACCACTGTGTAGCCATTTCCTTTCCTTTGTCCAATTCAGATGTCATTCTATTATAAAAAGTTAATAAATTGCTAAGGCAGGATCGACCTTTAACAAAACCATGTTGGCTCCTATAGAGTGTTAAATCCTGATCCACCCATTCTTGAATGTTGTCTTTAACTAACTTTTCCAATACTTTTATCACCACTCTCCCAAGATGGCTATTGGTCTGTAATTTACTACCGCAGTTTTACAGCCACCTTTATGCAAAGGAATTACTTTGCCTTCCTTCCACTCCCTAGGAACCATGCCAGAGATCAAACTTAAGTTAAATAACCAAGTAAGAGGCGTTGACGATTGCTTTGCACATTCACGCAACACCCGAGCTGATATTCCATCTAAATCTACAGCAGTGTTTGCATTTAAATTTTGCAATATACTAAGTACCTCTGATTTCTTAACTTCAGTTCTCACAATAGTTATTGCTACAGGTACAGAGATATCCTCACTTGGGTGATAGACCTTTGAAAAGTGATCACTCAGCAACTCTACTATTACATCTGAATTTGTCACCTCAATACCATCAGCACCCACTAAAGTTATCCCTCCGAAGTCATTCTTCCTTTTACTTGCCACATAGTGGAAGACTTCTTTGGGGTTACTGTTGATCTCCTTGGCTAAGGTCTTCTCATAATCAGATTTAGCTTTCCTTACTATGCTGGTAACCTTGAGCCTTGCGCTGCTCATGGATGTACTGATCACCTTTCTCCTTGTAAATTCTCCATAACATTTTCTTTTTTTGCAGATCAAGCTTGATACTACTACTCATCTATTTAATGCCTACCTTGTTTGTCTTCCTGACCATGGGAACACAATCTGATATTGCCTTCCTCAGATACTCTCTGATTTTATCCCATGCACTGCTAACATCTTTCTCCTGCAATATGTTCCGCCATGGGATGGCTGCAAGCTCACTCTGAAGCTTGTTATAATTGCCTAACCTGTAGTTCTGTATATACCCCCTTCTTAAGAGAGAAATCCACAAATTTTGCAACCTCCTAAGTCAATACCACATGATCACTCTCACCAATTGGAGGTAACGAGGACACCTTACTTATGCATATATCTTCTGAACCAATGACCAGGTCCAACACTCTCACACCACGTGTCCCTTCAGTTATGTGCTGTTTCAAGTAATTATCTCGTAGAAGATGTATGAATTCCATTTCCTTTTTGCCACTTGATATTTCCTCCTTCCAATTGATATCACCATAATTAAAATCCCCCATAATAATCACTAATCCTGCACTCATTGCACTAATTTGCTGATGCATGAATTCAATATCATCCTCTGTACCTCCTGGCCTATAGCAGCAACCAACTGTATATTTGGTTGCATTGGTCACTATTTCACACCAGACTGCCTCAAATGAACTATTATCATCATCACCATCATCATGCGTATCAAGGATTTAGACTTAGCATGGCCTTTTCCGGCCTTAGAACTCATCGTTTAAGAGGACGTTCTGGTTTTCTTTTTCCTAATGGCTTGTACTTTAAGGGTTGTTTTGGTAATCTTTCTGTTTTCATTCTTTGAATGTGTTCCATCTATTTATGTTTATATTTTTTAATTTTTTCTATTACTGGTTCTTGATTTAATTCTTTCATAATTACTTCATTTCTCTTGTGATCAAATAGGGTATACTTTGCAGTTTTTCTCATAAACTTCATTTCTGCTGTTGTTAATCTTTGTTTGTCTTTTTGTTTTATTGTCCAGATTTCGCTTCCATACATTAAGACTGGTAGGGCTAATGTATTGTATACTTTTAGTCTGGTTTGTTTTTGAACTAGGTTTGATTTAAATATAGAGTTAATTACAGCTGTTATTTTTAAATATTTTGCACTTTTTACATTTATATCTTTTTCATTTTCATATGTGATCATAAATTCTAGGTAGTTAAATGAATTCACCTGTTCTAAGATCTCGTTATCTATTACTATTTTAGTTCTTGCTGGATCCTGTCCTTTAAAGGCCATAGTTTTTGATTTTTCTGTGGATATTATCATACCATAATCTTTGGATATCTCATTTAGATCTAAAATAGCTTTCCTCAGAATTTGTAATTATTATTTGGTCGTCAGCAAAGAGGAGAGTGTTTAAGTTTACTGTAGGAGAAAGTTTAATTCCTTGATGTAAATTTTTATTCCATTTAAATAGATATTAAAAAGAGTTGCTGAGAGGGGACATCCCTGTCGGACCCCTTGGTTTATCTCTCTCGTATATGATAGCTCATGATTTAATCTTATTTTTATTTGATTATTTTCATATATACTTGTGATAGCTTTTAGGATATTATTTGGTATTTGTCTTTCTTTTAATATGTTAAATAATATGTTTCTTTTAACTTTGTCAAATGCTTTTTGAAAGTCAATAAATGCAATATGTGTTTCTAAATTGTATTCTCTTCTTTTCTCTATTATTAATTTTAGGCAAAAGGCCGGGTCTATACATGATCGTCCTTTTCTAAATCCATTCTGTACTTCTAAAATAAAGTTTTCGGTATATATTTCATTAGTTTGCTATTTAAGATTATGCTGTATATTTTGTAACAGGAATTTAGTATACCGATACCTCTATTATATTATTATTATTATTATTAATAATAATAATATATTATTATTATTATGTGACACCTCCAGGGAGTCCAAAGATTCATTGAGGGAGAGTGTGCCAACAGCATCGAATGATTGATCTCCTTCCAACTACTAACCACGCTCAAACTTGCTTACCTTTTTGCGAGCCATTAATAGCAGACCAATCAACCAACCTATCATTCACATGTCTATCATCTTGATATACTACTTTCTTTGGCTGCAACTCATCAGCTATCATTAGCAGTACTTCTCCCCCTGTTCTATCTTCTCTATCCTCCCTGAAAATATTGTACCCATCACATTCAATTCCAGTGACCACATCTTCTGCTGACAGCCAAGTTTCACTAATGCCTACAACTTTTGGTGAGATTGCACTGACTAATGCCAAAAATTCTTCCCTCTTATTTCGAATGCTTCTTGCATTAGTATACAAAATTGCAGATTCCCTTTAGTTCTTGTGCCAGCTTTAGAACTAATATACATGTCACTAATTTCGATAGTCCCATGCCGATTTTTATTCACTCTATTCTGCAATTTATTCCCCGAATAAGGATCAACATCCCTGCTTAAGTTTCTCCCTCTTACACTCAACCTTTTCAATTTTAGTTTCCCTGCCCAATTACTTCAACTTATTCAGAAAACAGTAACTTCTTCAAATCACTTATGACCTTCCATGTTCAGATGCAACCCATCTCTTGCATACAGCTGTCTTTTGCCTTCAAACACACTCCAGAAATTCAACAAATTCCAGACCTCTTTTTTTGCATATCCTTGCAGTCATATCATTCATTATAATTGCTCATCTGCTTAACTCATAATTGTCAAAACGAGGCAGCACACACTATCCTCCCATTGACACTTTTCTTCTTCCCGATATCTAACAATGTTCTTAAATCTTTTGCTACCCGATTTATACTACCACACAGGTCATTTGTACCCACCATAACTATCATCTTTTCTGCATCATGCCCTCTCTTTATTGCTAAAGCCACTCTCTCTATTGTTCCACCAGCGCCAAGCAGCACTCCCCAGGCATACCGCTCTCCATACCCTTAATCATAGAATCACCATATATTTTACCACCTATAACTTCATTCAAGTCCAAACAAGCATCACTCATGGTGTCATTTTCTATGCTATTCAGCATGACTCTCCCAGTTTCATTACTCACTCTTTTACTTACTCCCTCACTCTCACGATATCTCGTTTCTTCTAGACCTCTTATGCTTTCATTCTGTTGACTCCCAATCACTCCCATACTATTTATTACTTCATCAATCACAAAGACTCTCCCATACTTAATCCTATTCTAGTTACTTCAGCTAAAGTAATCTCCATAGTTCTAATTTCTCTATTCAACACATTTAACTCAGTTTTAATTTCCAGAATCTCCTTACTGAGCACTTCCAATTCCTCTTGCAGATGAAGGTCACTTTTCATTTTCATGAACTCCTGCCGAAGTTCTTCCGCTATGGTCCTGACGTCTGCTTCCATTCTTAATTGCTCCAGCCTATCCCGACACTTCTCACATACGTTGACATTTTCATTCCTCTCATTTAGCCAAACAGTCCACAGATCCTTCGCATTCTTTGGCACATACATATAGCAGTTTTCGCAACACATCCATTGAGAAAAATCCAGTGCAGAGCCAGACTTTTGTATAGAAGTCCTCTGAGCCACTGACGTACATCTCTTGTTGGACGCGATCTTTAGACGCTGAAGTAGTGTAACAAACAGCAGCGAAAACACAATATATACAACAGAGTTTCAAACAATAATACCACTGAAGGACACTTGTATCAACCGAAGCACAACTGCAGCACAATTTGAGACAAAAAGCCATACTATACTTTAATTTAAAAACACGTTTTCTAGCACAACTCAACTCAACCGCCACATTCACTAGTGACCTTATAGGTCTCTATCATATCACCCCTCATGCTCCTATCTACTTGACTATGAATTGCATTTTTCTCAACCTTTCTTCATACTCAACATTTTAGATACAAAATTAATAACGGAAAAAACGCACGTACAAAGATTTAATAGTATAATTTAATAGTATAATTTTCGCCTGTGTATCACAGGCATCTTCAGTATATTAAGCTCAAATTAAAAAATAACTGACAATTCCAAAAAGCACCACCTAAGTAGCTGGTGTAAGATAACTAAAAAGGTCAATAACTTTCCTAAAAATAAAATAAATAAAATAATAATAATAATAATAAAATAAATAAATAAATTTAAAAAAATCAATACAATAAAAAGTTAGGAAAGATTAGCTGATTTGTAAAGTACTATCTCCCATAAAGGGGATAGACATAAGCCGTTGGATCTGTTTAAGTTAGGAGAATGAAGTAGAGTTTCACATGTTTCTTTATAAAGGCATTCCACGAGAAACTGACTTTTGTGAAGAACTCTTGTCTTTCTCCAATGAACTCTGTATCTAGTGAAGATGGCATGTTCTGCAAGTCCAGACTTCTCAGGTTTAAAGTATTCAATATAAGATTGGTGTTCTTCTAGCCGAATAGAGGCAGATCTTCCCGTTTGTCCGAAATAAGGTAATCCACAAGATCACGGAATCTGGTAGACACCTGGATGATTAAGATGCAGAAGCTTGTCCTTATGAGAAGTAAGAAAGGTGGAGATTTTTCTAAACGGTCGAAAGGCAGCAAAAATATTCAGTGGTTTTAAAACTTTTGCTATACGTCTTCTGTGTTTGAAGAGGAAGACATATTAAAACTACTCAAAGTTCTTTTAATGAAGCAAATCTTATAACCATTAGATAGAAAGGAAGAAGTTATATATTGTAGTTCTTTCTGTAAAAGATCGTCTGAAGAACAAAAGGAGTGGGCCCGATGAACCAGTGTTTTAATAGTTCCTGCCTTTTGACTGGGATGGTGATGAGATTCCGCATGAATATAATGGCCTGTATGAGTCTTCTTTCTATAAACTGAGAAATTATTATTATTATTATTTTCGGGCTACTCCAGGGAGTCCTTAGACTCATCGAGGGAGGCCCTAAACATCATGTCCACACAACTATACGACATTCTCACAGTATCTATCATACCTTGCCTTGAACTCGCTCACTGTCATAGCACCCACAGCAGACTCCGGCAGCTTATTCCACTCATTTACCACTCTAAAAGTAAAGAACCCAGCTCTAACACCACTGCTAACCACACTCTTGCCCAGCTTCCATAGGTGTCCCCTAGTTCTCCCGCCACCAATCCTGATCTCAAAAATATCCTCTGAATTAATCTTATAGAATCCTTTTAGCAATTTGAATGTCTCAATCATATCTCCCCTTTTCCGCCTGTCAACCAGTTTCTGCAACCCACAAATATTCAACCTGTTCTCATATGGTTCATTCCATAGACCTGCTATCATCTTAGTCACTCGCCTCTGGATCCTCTCCACCTCCACCCCATCAAGAAGGAACCGAGGTGACCAAATCTGGGCACAGTAGTCAAGATGAGGTCTTATCAAGGCTCGGCACAGAGGTACAATAACTTGCTTGTCTCTGCTCGTTAAGGTATTTTTCAACAACCAAGTGAGTTGATGAGCTGATTTAGCTACTTTCGCAATGTGTCCCCTAAACTTCATCTCCCTATCCACCAACACTCCCAAGTCCCTGGCCTCATCAATCTCTTGGAGTACAGTTCCACCCATGTGGTATACTGCTGCTAATCTTTTCACCCCAAAATGCATAACCTTACATTTTGTCACATTAAATTGACATCCATTCTCCTTAGCCCAGAACTCCAATCTATCTAAGTCATCCTGCAAGACTTTGACATCTTCTGCATTCACTATCGCCCTCCCCACCTTTGCATCATCAGCAAACAAATGAACTGTTCCACTTAGATCCTTCCCTATATCATTAATGAACAGATTAAACAGCAGTGGTCCAAGAACAGAACCCTGCGGCACCCCACTAGTCACAGGCCGTCTTTTGGACACCACTCCTGAATAAACCACTCTTTGATATCTCTCCATCAACCACCCACCTATCCATCTCACCAACCCTGTATTGATTCCCATGTGTTGTAGTTTACGGATTAGAATTCCATGCAGTATCCTGTCAAACGCCTTTGCCAGGTCCAGCAGTATCACTGTAAACCCATTTCCCTTATCCAGTTCAGCCGTCACCTTGTTATAAAACTTGAGCAAGTTACTCAGGCATGATCTACCCTTTACAAAGCCATGCTGTCCCCTGTACAGTATCTCATTTTCATCAATCCATTCCTGTATTTTTTTCTTGACTACTTTCTCCAAGACCTTGACAACAACTCCCGATATACTGATCGGTCGGTAATTTGCAACCATAGTCTTGGATCCTCCTTTATGCAGTGAAACTATTTTCCCCCCTTTCCATGCCTTCGGGACTAAACCAGACCTGAGACTCAGATTAAACAACATGGTCAAGGGCACTGATAATTCCTTAGCCGCTTCACGCAAGACCCGTGCTGGTATACCATCCAATCCCACAGATGTATTCACATTAAGGTTCTGTAATAGACTATTCACCTCCACTTCATTCATCACAATTCCCATATAAACTAATGGCTCCTTCATTTTTTCAATGTCTCCACCTGGATGATATACTTTTGCAAAGTGCGCGCTCAGTAACTCCACTATATCGACTGGTTCAGTGACCTCCTTACCATCGTCATTCCTTAAAATCATTTTGCCATGTACAGTTTTTTTCTTGCTTGCAGCATATTGAAAGAACTGTTTGGGATTCTCTTTTGCTTGCATAGCTAGTTTCCTTTCATAATCGGCTTTTGCTGTTTTTACCACACTGGTTACCCTTCTGGCCTGCACTTTATACCGTTCATGTGCCTGCAGGTCACCCCTTTCTTTAAATTCCCTCCACAGTTGTTTCTTTTTTTGCAGCTCAAGCTTAATGGTGTTATTCATCTATTTAACCCCTACTTGTTTTACTATTTTGGACCCTAGGTATACAATCAGCCATAACCTCCTGTAAATGCTCCTTGACCACTTCCCATTCTCTATCGACATCCAGCCCTTGCAGTTATACATGCCATGGCACTGATCCAAGCAATCTCCAAAGCTTGTCATACTTGCCAGCACGGTAATTCCATATATACCCTGTCGTAATCAAAAATTCCACACCTTTAGCCATCTCCCAGGTCAAGACCTTATGATCACTCTCACCAATAGATGGCAACATGGTCATATTCATTACAGTCAAATTGTGAGATGCTATTACCAGGTCAAGCACTCTCACACCCCTAGTATTTTCAATTACATGCTATCTCAGATAGTTATCCCTTAATAATTGAATAAAATCCATTTCCTTCCTCACGTGTGTCCTCTCCTCCTTCCAATCAATGTTACCATAATTAAAATCCCCCATAGTAATTACCCTCCTTCCACTCATTTCATCAATTTGTTTATGCATACTATCTCCACCATCTATTCCATCACTTGGTCTATAGCAGCACCCAACTGTATATTTTATTCAGCTCCTTTCACTATCCTGCAATACAACTTCAATTCTCCTTGGTTGCAGTTCATCAGCTATCATCAATAACACCCCTCCCTCCATTTTATTCTCTCTTTCCCTCCTAAACACACTATAACCTACACATTCTATCCCACTAACTATATCATCTTTCGTCAGCCATGTTTCACTAATGCCATTAACCTGTGGCCAGGAAGAGCCAATCAAGGCCACCCCCCCCCATCCTTGGTAGTTCGAGTTTCCCTGGTTCTGCACATCCATTTTCACTTCATTCAGCAACACTTTTTCCAGTCTTCGCACACCAAGTCCATTCAAATGCAGGCCATCCATCTTATATAAGTCCTTTCGCCCATCAAACTCATTCCACACGTCCACGAATTCCACACCACACCTATCTTGATGTGTTATTCTAAATGTCCCATTCCCATTTTTTGTCCTTAGTGCTGGCTCAGGTACATTATATACATTTTTACACTCAACTGTCTCACTGATGTCTGCATATCCACTCCCCCCCCCATCCTCGGTAGTTCTAGTTTCCCTGGTTCTGCACATCCATTTTCACTTCATTCAGCAACACTTTTTCCAGTCTTCGCACACCAAGTCCATTCAAATGCAGGCCATCCATCTTGTATAAGTCCTTTCGCCCATCAAACTCATTCCACACGTCCACGAATTCCACACCACACCATTTGCATAACCTGCGCATAATGTCATTTGCGATTATGGCTCTCCTTCTAAACTCCTCTCTGTCATACCGCGGCAACAGACTCACCATTCTAACTCTGTCACTCTTTTCTTTCGCTACCTTTAACAATACTGTCAAGTCCTCTCTCAAATGTACCATCTGGTTGGCGAAGAATTAGAAGATTTAAAAAGGCTAACTGCTTATTTGATTCTACTTCTAGGGTAAACTTGATCCTAGGATGGTGTTTAACTTAGTGAGAAATTGTTGAAGTTCATCCGAAGAGCCATTCCATACAGCAAAAATGTCATCAACATATCTGAACCAATGAGTAGGTCTGGGAGAAATGTTGTCAAAGATACGTTGTTCAAAATCTTCCATAAAGAAATTAGAGATAGCAGGAGAAAGAGGATTGCCTATTGCTGTTCCTTCAATTTGTTGATACAACTTATTTTTAAAGGAAAAATAACCAGAATTTATTACAAAATCAAATATGTTTACAATGTCGGAAGGAAATTCCTATTGTAGTAATTCAATGCTTTCCAAAAGAGGCACATTTGTAAATAAAGAAACAACATGTAAACTGATCATGATATCAGAAATGTCCAAATGAAGATCTGAAATTTTATTTTTGACATCCAAAGTATTTTTTATATAAGTATCAGTTCTTCTAGTTGAAGAGGAGAGTAAATTTGATAAAAATTCTGAGATTTTGTAAGTGGAGCAACCTATACAATCTATGACTGGTCTTAATGGAATGCCTGGTTTATGAACTTTTGGAAGACCATACAATCTAGGTGAACAACCGAAGAAAGTTTTAAGTTTTCCGTTATTAATTTTGTATCGATATGTCTACTCCTGGTATACCTCTTTCAAAATTTAACATTTTAGAGACTAGAAACTATCTTAGTCAATTTGCTCTAAACCTTTACCAATATCTCTTCATCCTTTTGAAAACTAGATAATCCAATTTGTGCACAATAATCCATATGTGGCCTGATGAAGGCCTTATACAATGGACACATAATCTCTTTACTTCCTTTCTTTTTCATGATGTAATCTCCTTACTTCCATTTAGTGTCTTTTGCATCATTGCTAGAATCTGTGATGCTGTCCTCACAATTTTGGCAGTGTGTCCCCTGAAAGTTAGGTACTTGTCCACCATCATCCATAGATCTCTTATTTCCTCTATCCCCCCCCAGCTATCCTCAGTGTATGCTCTTATTGAACTGGTAAGCTCCAGCTCTGCATAGCGTCACATTCACAAGAATGAAATGCCTTTATGAACTGCTCATTTAATATTTAACAACACAGTGATTATCCTTCTATCATTTACACTGTCCAGTACCCCACTCACTCTCAAGTCTATTCAAGTCCACTTCTTAAAGCCACATCTGCTCTACTCCTCATAGTTCTTCCCAACTTTGCATCATCTTCAACCAATTGCATATCCCCATTCAAAACTTTCCCAATTTTGAATTAACATATTAACAGCAAAGACCAATAAACAGATCCCAGGGGAACCTACTAGTGACTTTTCTCTTCTGGGATATTGCTTCTCCCATACAACTTACTGATACTTATCAGATAGCCAATCTTCAATCCAATGCACAAATCTGTTTTCAAACTCTATTTGTTCCAGTTTAATTACCAACTTGTCATGTAGCAATCTATCAAAGGCCTTTGCAAAATCCATGTATACCAATATGTATGCACCTCGCTCCCCTTCCCGTTTCCTTTAGCAAACCCACGCTCAGTGGCGCACTCAGGATTTAATCTTGGAGGGTGCCAAGCACTCATTATTTAACCTTGGAGGGGGAGTGAGTTGAGTAGACGATTTGCAAATACACATTACGCATCGCATACGACCTATGACTGAGCATCTGCAGTGATCGCTAATTCATAAATAGGATAGAAATAGAAGACACAACATAAATAAAAAAAAATGAATTTTAATTAGGAAAAGATTTTGGAAAATTTTCTAGTGTTTTTTACTTTTCTTTGGGGGGGGGTGCCTTGGCCCCCCCTCTGGGCGTGCCACTGCCCACACTGCCTGTTAAAGATCATGTGACTGTTGCCAACTCAATTCTGGATCTTAATCCTCATTAACCTCTCCAACATTTTTCACCACAATTTCACAAATGTTTGCTTGTGCTAGAACTAGGTCTAGTGAAAAATTCATATTAAACAAGAACATCAAGACAGACGTGAGTTCTCTGGCACATTCCTTCAAAACGTGGTGATATATAATTAAGTTCCACAGCCTTATTGACAACAAGTTTACTCATTTCCCCCATACACTTCATTTATGGTTGGTCTCTGCTCCTCCCTTCTCATTGCACTCAAGCTCTGCAAAATGTCACATTCACAAGGATGAAATGCTTTTATGAACTGCTCATTTAATATTTCAACTATACAGTGGTTATCCTTCTACCATTTTCTGTCCAGTATCATCCTTCCATAATCATTCTTTCTTCTGATAGCCACATATCAAAAGAACTACATGGGAATTTTTTCTTGGCCTCATGATTGTCAAATATGTAGACATCCTACCATATTTAAATATTAGTATTTCTGCAAACTTTTCTAACTTATATAGTATGAATTTTTGCTGCATAAGTTCCTATTAGTCCTATTCATGGCTGAACAGTAAATGAAATAGGAAGATGCATTGATTTCAGATTTACATCTGGGTGGGCAATCATATCTTAATACACTAGGTTCCTCTTTTACTATGGTCATGAACTCCCACTATTCATAACAGACCAGCTAAAGCTAAATGTTATGTTGATTAAAGAGGATGATTCCAGATCACATAAAGAATATATAAATTTCAAATGAGCACTCACCTGTGAAGCTGGTTGCTCGTGTTTTTTGGTTCTGTCCATCATTGGTATTGGTTCTCTTCCCTGAGCTCTCTCTTCATCTCCCTACAACAAAATGTCATAAATTTCAATTTAATGAGATTGTAACCTGTTAATTACATATTAAACAGAATTTAAATTGCTCTACTGCTTATTGATAACAACTGCTCCATTTTTTTAAAGAAAAGATAAATTAACATTAATTATGTAATTCTGGCTAGAAACAGATTGTCAACATGAGGTGCAAAAAAAAAGTTTTTCATAATGCTTTTTAATGTCAATTAATAAGACAGTAGGACTTGATAACATATCATCCCATATCATAAAAAAATGTTTCAGGGAATTAGCATCAGCCTTGGCTGATGCTTGGATGATGATCTTGTTAAATAAGATCTTCATCCATCTTGTTTAGCAAGAGTCTTACTTTATCACAATATCCTGAAGGAGCAGAAGGAAAGTAAAATTGTTCCATTTCACAAAGGTGGTGATAATACAACTTATAGGCCAATCTGTATATCTGGCGTTGCAGTTAAGGTGTTGGAGAGATTAGTGAGAGTTAAGATATAGAAGTGGATTGATAACAGCACTATTTTCTGTGATTATCAGCAGGGATTTTTAAAGGGAGGTCTTGTTTTACCAGTTTACTTGTACTATAACAAGGTGATGAATGCACTGGGCAAGGGAGATAGGTATATAGTGGGATATAGATTTTGCAAAGGCTTTTGATCAATTGCCACATAGAAAGCTGGTTAAATGAGCTGGAATAGTTAGGATTGGATACTAGATTAGTGATTTCAATAAGTGAATGGCTGTCAAACTGGTAATGGCAAGTTGTGTTATGGGGGGGGGGTTGCGGTATCCTGAAGGAGGAAAGTCACTAGTGGTGTCTGTTTTGTTTAACTTTTATATTAATGATGTTGGAGTGGGTTGTTTAACTGGAAATGTGCAACTGCTTGCTGATGATACAAAATTGGATAATTGTGGCCTTACAGAGGACCTGAATTGATTGTGAGTGGGCAAGTAAGTGGAAATCAGTTGAATGTTGCAAAGTATAGTTTCTGAAATTTGGTAGGGAATAATGGGATATGAAGTATACACTTGGTGGTGAAATTTTAAAGGAGGTAGAGGAGACAAAAGATCAGCAAGTGGTTGTAGTAAAGGACCAGAAGTTCAGGAGTCATGTTGCACAAGTTGTGAAGTTATCACATCGGATTATGGCAATGATGTGGAGGACTTTAAATGTGCAGAAGTAAAGATGTTATGGTTCCATTGTATAAGGCCTTGATCAGGCCTCATATGGATTATTATACACAGATCATCTGGTTTTCATGGTGATGAGAATATATTAGAAAGGGTCCAGGGAAGATTCACACTAAGGTGGAACATGGTCTTTGGAAAGTGGGGGTATGAAGATAGATTGAGCAAATACAATTTGGAAAGACTCATAAATAGGAGGAGGAAGAGAGAGGGAATATGAGTGAGATATTACTAGGTTAATGTGGAAGAAATTTTTCATAGAATTAGAGCTTGGGGGGGGGATCAGAACAAAAAGACCATCCCTGGAATCTGTATAAGGAGGAACGAGCAAGGAAATATAGGGCAGATTCTTTGCATAGAGTTGTTGATGAGTGGATTCATCACATTACCTGCCAATATGATGAATAGAGGCAATGAGTTTAAAGCAGAGGTTGATACACTTTGTGTGTGTGAGATTACGTACCTCCTAAGATGAATCTTTTGACTGCATAGAGGTCTGGTGTTGATAATAATAATAAGCAGAAGAATGAAACAAGAAATAATAATAATAAGCAGAAGAATGAAACAAGAAATAATAATAATAAGCAGAAGAATGAAACAAGAAATAATAATAATAAGCAGAAGAATGAAACAAGAAATAATAATAATAAACAGAAGAAAGAAACAAGAAATAATAATAATAATTATTATTATTATTATTATTATTGCGTGATGCCTCCGAGGAGTCCAAAGACTCATTGAGGGAGGGCACCTACTCTACAAATCTCCGTTTCCACCACCCGCTCCACCAACTACAGTGAACTGCCACTACCATCTTTTCCTACATCAATGCCATCTGCTGCCCAACACCCCCACCACTACTATTTTTTATCTATAAATTGCGTGTATACTCAAGGTCTGTATGTGGAATGAAAAACCGAGTTTCCTGGAGGAAAAAAACTTGCTGCCTGCATATGAGATCAGCTAACTCACTTTCAATTGAAAAAACCCATATAAAGATTCTTCTCATCATGACATTGAACTTTGGCCTTTTCCAATCGATGGATGCAACATACTGTCGTTCTTCAAATTGCACTAAGGAGGCCCTAATGATTGACATATAATTTAAAAACAGTTGAAGTTTGTTATATGTTCACATTTTTTAGTGTAAAAAAAGTCTGAATGAATAGAAATGATATATTCGTATATGCATATGATTCTTAAAATTGCAGTAAATACAAAGTTTTAATCTTACTCTTTTTCTAAAATCATGTGCGCGTTCCCTGACACTACAGCTTTATATTTTGGTAGGAAAAGGGTTATATTTAGATTATATTATTTTTTGTAGACACTGGTTAATTGTCAATGTCAAAAAGGTTTATATACATAGAGTACATCATTATATGTGTGCAACTGACACTTAACAAGTGATAGTAAATATGTCTTACATATTTGGGGACTTACTCATAAACAGCAAGTCCCGAAATGTGTTATTATTATTATTACTCCAAGACCTCATGGAGTCAAAGACTCATCTGGGAGGTCCTTTTATCACACACACAGCTCATCATACCGTGCCTTGAACACATTCAAACTCCTTGCAGATACCACACTCTCAGGCAAGGCATTCCAATCATTCACAACTCTGCACAAAAAAACCTGCCTCTCACTCCCCTACTCACACCCTCTTTATACATTTTCCAGGGATGACCTCTGGTTCTCCCCCCGATCTCCCACTATTTTCTGTAGAACTGCTCCAGCATTGATCCTATAACAACCCCTTAATAACTTGTAGGTCTCTCTATCATATCTCCCCTCTTCCTCCTGTCCACCAGACTCTGCAAGTTGCATCTTCTCAATCTTTCCTCATATTCGACATTCCAGAGGTCAGAAACTACCTTAGTCAATCGCCCTTGGACCCTTTCCAACATCTCTTCATCCTTCTGAAAACCAGGTGACCAAATCTGAGCACAATAGTCCATGTGTGGCCTAATCAAAGCCTTATACAATGGAACAAGAATCTCCCTACTTCTACACGTCAGTGTCCTGCACATCATTCCCAGAAGCCTTTGTGTTGTCTTCACAATTTTGGCTATGTGTTCCCTAAATTTCAGATCCTTATCCACTATCACCCCCTGATCTCTTATTTCTTCCACCTCCAACAATATATCCTCACCAAGCATAAATTCTGCATCCCATCTTTGTTTTCCAAATTTTAAAACCTTACATTTTGCAACATTGAACTCACATCTCCATTTCCGTGCCCAATCACTCATTTTATTCAAGTCTTCTTGTAAGGCCACAACATCTTCACTACTCTTCATGGTTCATCCCAACTTTGCATCATCTGCAAACAACTGAATATCTCCATCCAAATCTTCACCTATATCGTTAATATACAAGTTAAACAGTAATGGCCCCAAAACAGATCCCTGAGGCACTCCACTAGTGACTTTTCTTTTCCTGGATATCGCTCCCCCCCCCATACACAACTTATTGATACCTATCAGATAGCCAGTTCCCAATCCAATGCACTAATCTAATATCCAACCTCATCTGCTCTAGTTTGACTATCAATTTATCATGAGGTACTCTATCAAATGGTAGATTAAAGGCCTTTGCAAAATCCAAGTACATTACTGTGTATCCTTCTCCTCTGTCCAAGGAAACAGTCACTTTATTGTAATAAGTAAGTAGATCACTAAAACATGACCTCCCTTTAGCAATCTATGCTGTCCATCAAAGATAATACCATTGTTGTCAACCCAACTCTGAATCCTAGTTCTCACAAGCTTCTCCAACAACACCTGACACACAGATAGGCCTATAGTTTGATGCTTGAGTTCACTCACCTCCTTTATGAAGTGGCACAATCTCACTCTCCTTCCACTCCTTAGGGACTTGACCGAGTGCAAGACTCATATTAAAAAAATATGTCAAGACAAGTGTCAACTCCCTGGCACATTCCTTCAGAATATGTGGTGATATATTATCAAGTCCACAGTCTTATTAACATCTAGTTTACTCAACTCCCCATACACCTCTTGCTCACTTACAGTCAGTCTCTCCTTCCCATCATCTATTGGTCTCAGTCTCTCCATGAAGTCACGTTCACAAGATTGAAAGAACTTTATGAATTGCTCATTAAGTATCTCCACCACACATTCTGCAACAGCTGTCTTTATACCATTTTCTCCTATCAATGTCATCCTTCCATAACATTCTTTCTTTTGCTGTCTACATATCGAAAGAACTCCTTAAGATTCTTTTTGGCTTCATTAACTAACTGCTGTTCATACCTCTCTTTAGCTACCCTCACCAACCAAGTCACCCTCCTTGCCTGGTCTTTGTAGACCTCATGGAATAGGTTATTTCCATTTCTCTTATGCTGCCTCCACAATCCCCTTTTTCTCTGTATTGCATGCTTAATCTCTTTATTCACCCATCTCACACCTACTTTATATAACCTTCTCACCCTTGGAATACAAGGGTGAGAAGTTACTTGTTATTCTCATTATTTATGAATGCCATGTTTGAAATAAGCATTATGCCACAAAACATTTCAAGGGGTGGGGGAATAAAAAGAATATTGTCATTTGGGGATTTTAGTGGTAATCAGGGATCCTAGAGATTAAGTATACTGAAGGTTCCCAGAAAGGTGAGACCCATCACTATGCTTAATCTTATGTACTAATCATATGAAATGCAAATTATGTTTTCTGAAGTGCATAATGCAAAGCAACAACTCGAAAAAATAGTTTTATCAACTTTTTTTAACTGTATGATATTTATATACTAGCCATCAACAATTATAAAAAAACGTGAAACCAAATTGTTTAGATTTCTTACATGTATTATTCTTATAAAGCTTCTGGTAAGAGTACCTCTGCATCAAGATCTTCTAAAGTCTCTAAAACAGCTAAATTGGTGTCTACTAAATTTCATGTATAGTCAGCATTTTCCTATCATAACTAAAGGATGCAAAATTTCATTGATCATATAATTGGAACATACCAAAATTTAGTATGACTGACAAACAAGAAATCCCCATCTATATGTGCATTAGCTTAGTGCCACTTTCCAAGCAATTCAATATTATTCCAGGTTCAATATAGTTTATTTTACTTTGAAATTAAGACTGGTTTCAGGCTTTAATTTCAAAGAAGTTCTCAAACTTTCCATCTAATACATAAAATTAATAGAAATATAATAATAATGTTAGCTTTTATAATAAAATAACAGTAAAACATCCTTTGTTATAGGACTGTTCACCAGAATCCTTGTAGCAAAGTTCGTGGGTTTGTTTTGGAAAATCTTGTAGTAAATTTTTTGGCACAATCTTCTCCTTAGACCGGAGTACTTCGAATTATGCTGTTATCAAAAGTAAGGCCATGATTCATACTATTTGTTGAAGTTGAGTTTTGAAGTTTGTGGTACACATTTCTAATTACAATAGTTACTGCTCAATACATAAATCCATACTTTGGAGTTTGAATTTTTGTCATATGGATGCTTTTAAAACTTGAAAGACTTTTGTAATATTGTGACTGTTAAGTGGATAAATCCTTTGCATTTCACTAACAATCTGTGAATGGTTTGAATTACACTACTGCATGGATTTGTAAAACTTGAACATGGAAAACTTTGCAATATGACCACAAGGGAAAGATCCGGGGGGGGGGGTGCACCTCAGGAAGTGTCTCAGTGTGTGGTATAGCAAAAGTATGGGCTAGATTATTTGCTTCTAGAGTTATGAATCAGTAGAATGGATTGTAAGAAGTGGTCATGAGTGTTGGTAGTGAATCAGTTTAAGGAGAAATATGATGTGCTTCATGAATAATGGTTAGCATAGGCCTCAAACTTTGAATGTTTGGAGATGTTCATATAATAATAATAATAATATAATCATGCTGTTCATAAGCATTGCATATGAATGGGGTACTGCTTATGATAAGTGATGACCTATGTCCTCTAAGAGTGGAGAATTTGGAAGGAAGTGAGACAAATGATTTTGAGAGCGTATGGTGTGAGGTAGAGGTATGTAAGACAGGATATTTAGTGGGGTGTTGCTACAGACCCAGGAGCACAGAGGATGGGGACCAGGAGATGTTTAGACAGCTAAGTTTGGCAAGTGCAAGAAGAATGATTGTTATGGGAGATTTTAACTTCAGTAGTATAAATTGGAGAGAGGAAGATGCATGTAACAATAGGGGAATGGAATTTCTAGAATTCTTGAGGGACAAATGTCTTAGGCAACATGTAACAGAGGGAACAAGAGGTTCAAAAATTTTGGATTTGGTTATAGCATCAGAAGAGTTGATAATAACTGAGTTGACGTCTCTCCCACCAGTTGGAGAGAGTGACCATATGGTGTTGACTTGGAAAATGAATAGACATGCAGGAGTATCAAAGAGACAGGAACTTATGTGGAATTATAAGTCAGGTGATTATAATAGTCTTAGACGTCAACTTCGGGAAGTTTCATGGAGGGAGGAATTGGAAGGCCGGGATATCACCAGTGCGTGGGAAATTGTGAAAGAATATTTGTTATCAACAATGGTAAGTTGTATACCACAAGTGAAGAAGAGGACGCAATTTGGAGTAAAGTGGATGACAAACAATATTAAACAGGAATTGCATGCGAAAAAGAGGCTATGGAAGAGATATAAGGAGATAGGTGAAGAGATGCATGAGGAATATAAGACACAGGCCAGAAGAGTGACTAGTGTGGTAAGGAAAGCGAAACTGGAATATGAGAGGAGATTGGCCCTAAGATCCAAAGAAAATCCTAGGGAATTTTTTAGCTATGTGGCAAGTAGGAGGAGAAATGACTGTGGAAGAATGATATTGTGGGATAAAAATGGGAATAGAGTGACTGATGCAGAGGACATAGTGGAATTGTTCAATGAACACTTTATTGGAGTATTTCATCCTAGAGGAGTCAGTTTTAATGCTAGAGGGATAGGACTGGTACGAGGTCTGGAGGTACAGGAGGAGAGTGTGTTTCAGATACTGAGTACTCTGGATGTCAGTAAAGCTGTGGGACTGGATGGTATTTCGCCACTAGTTTTGAGAGAATGTGCTAGGGAATTGACAGTACCTTTAATGTGGCTTTTCAATGAAAGTCTGGCTTTGGCAAAGGTGCCCAGGGAATGGAAGGAAGGTAAGATAGTGCCATTGCATAAGGGTGGTAACAGACTGGAAGTGTCTAATTATAGGCCAGTCTGTGTGTCATCAGTAGTTGTTAAGATCTTGGAGAAAGTAGTGAGGGACCGTGTACAGCATTGGGCAGATGAGGGTAATGTTATCTGTGAGAATCAACATGAATTTGTGAAAGGACGCTCTTGTTTTAGCAATATGCTAGCCTTTTATAATAAAGTTACAAGAACATTAGATGAGGGAAAGGCATATACTGCAATTTTCTTAGACTTGGTGAAGGCATTTGACAGGGTGCAACATGATAAGCTGATATTTAAGTTGCAGCACATGGGTCTGGATGTCAGATTGGTCAACTGGATTCAGGATTGGCTGTCTGATAGGTATCAGAGAGTTGTGTATGGTGGAGCAGTTTCCAGGAGGCAGAGGGTTACAAGTGGGGTCCCACAGGGCTCAGTACTAGGACCTATATTGTTTAACCTTTATATCAATGACATAGCCAGTGGATTGCAGGGGGATATTCAGTTGTTTGCAGATGATGCGAAGCTGGGAAGGATTATTAGTAATAGTGCAGATGTGGTAGTCCTGCAAGAGGATTTAAATAAGCTAGATAGATGGGCAAATGAATGGGGGTGTCAGTTTAATGCAGCAAAATGTAAGGTCTTGAGGTTCGGGAAACATCGATGGGATGCTGCATACTCTATGGGAGGAGTTATACTGGAGGAAGTAGGGGAGACAAGAGATCTGGGGTTGATGATTGATAGAAACCTGAAGTTTAGGGGACATATTGCAAAGGTGGTGAATGTAACACAGAGGATTGCTGCTATTATGAGAAGGACACTGACCTGCAGAGATAAGAGGGTTATCATTCCATTGTATAAGTCTCTGATCAGATCACACTTGGACTATTGTTCTCAGATTTGGTCCCCAGGATTTGAAGGGGATAAATTAACTGTGGAAAGGATACAAAGACGGATGACAAAGATGGTTTCAGGACTGTACAAGGATAGTTATGAGGATCGGCTGAGAGAATGTGGACTGCAGAGTGTGGTGGATAGAAGAAGGAGAGGTGATATGATTGAGACTTTTAAACTGTTGAGAGGTGGTTACAGGGTTGACACTGGGGAGTTCTTTCGCTTGGTTGATCAGCGGGAAGGAGTGATGACAAGAGGCCATCCCTGGAAGTTACGAAAGGAAACTGTGAGCAAGAGGGTAAGGAGTGGTTTCTTTGTGTGGAGGGTGGTCGAGCCGTGGAATGCATTGCCTGATGGAGTGGTGGGAGCGAGAACGGTCAGTGAGTTTAAAGAGTGGTATGATAGACTTTGTGTTTCTCAGGGGGGGGACTTCCCCTCAGTGAGTCTTGACAGACTTTATGTCTTAGGAAGGACCTCCCTCGATGAGTCTTTTGACTCCTTGGAGGCCTGAATAATAATAATAATAATAATAATAATAATAATATTTCTAAGATTCCCCCCCCCCCCCCAACATAGAAAAAAAACCCTAGGTGATGCACACTACCTAGACACTACATTTCTTTCTGTCTTGTTTTCAAAGAGGGTTTTGATCCTTGCTCTTCCTACAGTACCAGAATACTTTTACATTTTCACCCTTCCATGAGTTGAATGTCAATTAAAAATCTGAATTGCTTAAATATGAGGATGGTTTGAAAAGTTCTTGGCCTAACAATGAAAAAAGGAATTTATAATTATAAAATTATTTTTATTTTTCAACATAATCTCCCTTAAGACTAATACATTTATTCCAGTGATGCTCCAGTGCCATTATCCCATCCCTGTAGTGGTTCTCAGTAAGAACTGCAAAATACCCCTCTACATCACCGCTTGATTCGAAGGAAAATGCTGACCAGTGAGGAAGAGTTTTAGTTTTGGGAAGAGATGGAACTGAGAGAGTGCCAAATCTGGAGAATAGAGTGGATGTTCCAACAATTCAGAGTGCAGATCCCTTAATTTTCCCATTGCCAAAACACCTTTGTGGGCAGGTGCATTGTCCTCATGAAAGATGATTTTTTCTTCTGCAAACCTAGTCTTTTCTTACAAATTTTTTCGTCTAGTCTGGTTAAAAGATCGGAATAATATTCCCCAGTTATTGTTTTACCCTTTTCTAGATAATTAATAAACAAAATGCCTTTATCATTCCAAAACGCCAATGCAATGACCTTTCTTGCTGATAGAACCAGCTTCGTCTTCTTTGGTGCTGAACAACCGGCTTCTGTCCACTGTTTTGACTGCTGTTTTGATTCTGGTGTGTAATGGTGAATCCAAGTCTCATCCATTCTATTTATTAGTATGGATGAGACTTGGATTCACACACAAAATCAGTTTTATTCTTATTAAAACGCTCCAAGCACTATTCAGAGATTTTCATGTGAGTCGAGTGCGTTTTTGATGTGCTGTGAGCAAACACGGCACCCATCTTGCACAAAGCTTTTTCATTTGCAATTCTTCGTGCAAAATATATCCTCCACATTCTTTTGAAATGCCTATAGTCTCAGTAATTTCATGCACTTTGACTCGCCGGACATCCAATACCATATCATGTACTTGATCAATGATTTCTGGTGTTGTTACACTTTTTGGATGTCCTTCACGTGGATCATCTTCAAGGCTGGTACGGCCACATTTGAACTCAGCAGTCCATTTCTTAATTGTCAAAAACAAAGGAGAAGAGTGCCCATAAGCTTTTATGGATTTCGAATGAATTTCTTTTGGTGTTAAACCTTCTTTTACAAAGAATTTTATAACTGCACGATACTCAATTTTATCCATTTCAAGGGATACAGACAACACTTTTGCTTCAGACAGCAGTATAAAACAAACTACTTGTTTTCAGACCACCCTCATACTTTTAATTATTGATTTATAACTCGGTCTTTGTTTTCAAAATGTAAAGTAAAATAGCATTTGTTATAGAGTATTTGTGGGTAAAAGTATTTTTGTTGACTGCATTGAATATCATGTTATGATTCACAGAAAATAAATATGCAAAAATAATAATATATTGTAAAAAATCATTATGCTTAATTTAAGATGCCTACTTGATCATAAAATTCCTCAAATATTACTTTAACAGTTTCTACTTGTTGTTCCCAAGGCTTACTGCTTGCACAGAGGTCACACGAAGTCATACAGATAGCTTGTAAGAGTAACCTGGAATGATTGCAGTGTTATTAACTGTGATAATATTACTAATATTAAAATTATCAGTCCGTACTTCAAGTATAAATGCTTTAGCACTGAACAGCCGTATCTTAAAATCTTGAATTTAATCAACTAATATTTATTACCAACATGGATTTTTTTTACAATTTTTCACCTACCTGTGGTCAGAATTGTCCCAGTCAAATGCATCGTCATCTACTATTTTTTTTAATTTAGCTCTATTTGGAAAAAACACTGCAAGGTCAGTTGCAAGGATGCAATGTTTAACATTTCCAAGAACCTACAAAAAAAGTGAAATTTGTTATATTGCTATAGTCATGATCATTGTTGGTAATATTTTTCATTTATCATGCAGTTTTTCTTCCTTTTATTTTCACCTTGCATACTATTCTTATCAGCAATCCAAACATTAATCAAGCTTCTTTTTTTTTTTGATAATAATTCCACCCATATGAAGTTCTAAACTTATAGTACATAAATATCATGGATGGACTAGAATATCTAACCTCAGTCCGAGGTTAGATATTCTAATCTTGAACCTCCGCTGAAAATGAACATTGTACATGTTCATTTTGAGTGGAGTTTTTACTAATTTTTCTCTAGAGGGCTGAATGAGATTTAGCCACATCTTAAGGGAATGAGCTAAGCAACTGTTAATACCACTGGACTAGCTATTTAATGAAAGTTTTCCAAATGGAAGAGTTCCGTAAGGAAGAAGGAGGATAAGATAGTGCTATTGCATAAGCATGGTGGTAGAAAACTATAAGCTAATTTGTATTTCTTCTGTTGTTGGAAAGATTAGGAGAAATTAGTAAGAGGTCATATACAGAAGTGGGCATATGGGATAATGTTATTTATTAGGGTCAGCATGGATTTCCTACCAGGCACTCTTGTTTTTGTTAATCTGGTTGCCTTTTATATTAAAGCAACAAGCGTTTTGAGGGGAGAAATTTAAGATCCATACATGGGAAGCTTATGGACACATCTGAGATGGTAAATTATGGAGAAGGTACCATAACAGAGTTCTGGCTACTTTTTCAGGGATCTAGAATGATGTTGTGTGGTGTATAAAATTGATGATGAGATAGATAGATACATATGTTATTAGAATAGAGGACAGTAGCATAATCAAGGTGTTTCTTGCATAACCAAAAGGGCACAGAGAAGTATGAATGCCAAGACCAGTCAGTCAGTGGAGCAGTGATGGCAGGAATCTGGGAATCCAAAACTGGAAAATAGCTTTGACTGAGATAAGTAGCAGAATCTTCTTCAGGAGGCTAGGACCCAGTGATGCGTTGTAGCACCAAAGACGATTATGATAGATAAGAGATGGCATACTCTGTTGGCAAAAGAGTACTGGAGGAAGAGGTGGAGAGAAGGGTATTTTGTGTTATTGGTAGTGGATAGAAATTTGCAGTTTATATAATGCAAAGGTGAAAACAGCTCAGAGGATTAATGAGGACATTGCCCAGCAGAGATAAAAGGACTGTGGTTCCCTTGCATAAAGTCTTGATCAGACCACATCTGAATTACTGCATTTGGATTTGGTTGGCAGAATTTTTTTTTACTCCCATTGACTTCCAAACCAAAAGATTTTTGCATACCTATAATACATTAGTATCATGAGTGAGATAAAGATTTTTTCTATTTTTTAATTAATTTTTTTAAAAATTAATTTTATATATATATATTTGTATTTATTTATTATATAGTCTGGAAACCCTTCTCAACAGATGAAACATGGAACTTTTTCAAGCTACTTCAGGCCTCCAGTAAGCAGTACTGTCTCACACTAGGTGATGAAATTCATCTCCTACCTGAAAATAATCGCAAACATCTCTGCTGACAGCAGGATTCAAACCCACAATCTCTTGGTTGGAGAACAGATTTGCCAACCACTTGGCCCTAGCCAGCATTTGAAAGGGATGAAGAAACTTTAGAAAGTATACAAAGGTGGCTAATAGACATGCTATCTGTGGAAAACACTGGTAATGAAGATAGACAAAAGGCATGAATTCTGCTGAGTTTTATGGACAAAACAAAACAAAAAAAAGACAAAACAGGTGATATAACTGAAACATTTCAGGAGTGTTTATTGGACAGATACTGGGAATTTTTTTTTTTTTTCATGTGATGAAATGAAAGGAAGAGAAAAGCTGCCATATCTGAAATTTGAGCAAGGAAGTGAGAAGTAGCTTTTTTCTTTTTTTTGTTTTTTGTATGAAGAATGGACTCTTAGTCTCTTAATTCCATTGGCCATCTTGAATAATAATAAGATTAATAATGATTGTGGAAGGATGATATTCATTGATGAAAAGGGTAGAATGTTAACCACTGCAGAGGATATAGTTGAGATATTAAATGAGCAATTCATAAAGAGAATATTTCATTCTTGTAGAAAGGCTTATATGTTGATTTCTGACTATTAATTTTTCAGGAAATAACAACGTATACTAAAATATTAATTATAAAAGACTTTAATTAAAACTTTCCTATAATTCGCAATGCTACATTGACATCATCAGGAATCACAAAAACCAATATGTTCCAGCAGGCACTAACACTGGGTAAATGAGGTAACAGAAATTGAGCCTAGAGTCCTAAACATCACCTAGCTCTTGCGGTGACGATCTTAGAATATATGCTTCCCAAATTTGGGGCAGTCTCATGTACCAAAATTCATTGAGGTTTGGGAAATTTTTCATGGCTGAGGCAGACTTGAGGAATAGTCTTTCATATTTGCATTTGCTGCAGTGTAATAGAGTGGCCTTCTTCAAGCCTGTGGTGGGTGTCCAAAGCAAGGTCGGCAAGTCCTGAGTGGCTGTATTGGTAAAACCAGGTATAGTCCTTGTGTTCAGATATTCTGATATTGGCTGCCCTGCCTGTTTGGCCATAGTAGGACAGTTTGCAACTGCAAGGGACATGGTATATCCGAAATGCGCGGCTGTCGAATGCCAGTATTGCATCAGCTCGCCTGTCGACGACATGTTGCAAAAATTCTTATTTTATCACGCTCGTCCATATTGTTTTCTAATATTGTGTTATGGTATTTCGGAAAACAAGTTATTTCTTTCGTAAAATTTGAAAGCCTACAAAATGGAGACAAAAAAAGTCAAACAGCAAAACCTTTTAACCTCCTTTAGTGGAGGCAAGGACAATATTCAGGAGAAAAGTAGTGATGGTACCGAAAGTATGCCAAGTACTAGTGCTTCAAGTTCAGAAGAAACAAAGAAAAAGAAATACGTTGATACTTCGGAATGTGCAATACAAACCAAAAAAAAGAAAATGAAACTTTGTTAGCAGTTTCGACAAGGACTATTTAAAGCTTGGTTTCATTGTAGCCCCTGGCAGTGAACTATCGCCACGGCCTTTGTGTGTAGTATGTTCCGAAATTCTGTCAAATGACACTCTGAAACTTTCCAAACTTGCTCGTCATTTGCATTCAAAGCATAGAGATTTTATTGATAAGCCACTGGACTTTTTTCAAAGATTACATGACCAGATGAAAAGTCAGAAAAGTGAAATGAAAATGATGACAACTAGTGACAAGTCGCTGCTTCGAGCATCTTATTTAGTTGCTCTTCGAATAGCTAAAACAAAAAAACCATTTACTATTGGTGAGGAGTTAGCAAAACCTTGCATCTTAGTTGTTGTACAAGAAATTTTGGGTCCTCAAGCCACTAAAAAACTGCAGGCTATATTGCTTTCGGACACCACCATTCAGAGAACTATTGATATGGGGCGATTCAACTTGACGAATGAACTGACGTGAGTAACCATGTTATCCTACTTTGCTTCATGAGGTATAGTGAAGATGAAGACTTAAGGGAAGAACTTCTTTGTTGCTTTGACTTACCTGGACGGACCACTAGTTCAGATATATTTAATGCTCTTGACAGGTATTTTCAAGCACAGGGCTTAGACTGGAGCAAATGCATCAGAGTGTGTACGGATGGTGCTGCGAGCATGACTGGACGTCGCTCAGGAGTAGTTGCGAAAAGAAAGGAAGTCGCACACCCAGAAGTTTTGTCCACTCACTGTATGATCCACCAGGAGCACCTAGCTGCAAAGAAGCTTTCTACTGAACTAAACACTGTGATGAATGACGCGATGAAGATCATTAATGAAATTTGTTGTCGAGCTATGAACTCCAGGCTGTTCACGACACTGTGTGAGAGTATGGACCCACACCACCACCACCAACATCTCCTCCTCCATGCAGAAGTGAGATGGTTATCGAGAGGAAGGGTTCTTGCATGCCTTTTCGAACTGGGGAAGAAGTAAAGCAGTTTCTGCGAGAGCAAAAAAATCTAGTAGAGCCTTTGTTGAATGAGGAATGGATGGCTAAGCTTGCGCCTATGGCGGACATATTTAGCCTTCTTAACGAACTTAATATCTCTCTTCAGGGTATATTTTTACACAGAAATAAAATGGATGCGTTCAAAAAGAAGCTGGCTCTTTGGGATAGTCATGTACAAGAGGAAGATATAGAAATGTTTCCACTTTTGGGAGAATTTTTGATTGCTTCTGATGTCAACAAGAAAGTCATGATCAATATAATAAGTCAACATTTAAGGGCATTAACTGAAAGCTTTAATAATTATTTCCCTGAAAATGAGGATCTTCGTAAAGATAACCTCTGCATTAATAATCCCTTCTTGGAAGAAATAAAATCATGCGCACTTGATCCTCGTGAAAAAGAAAAGCTGATCGAGTTGTCTTCTGATGTCACTCTGGTGTCCAGACATAAAATGCAATCATCGTCTCAATTTTAGATATCACTCGAAAAAGAATATCCCTCTCTGAGTTATAAAGCTATCAAATTGTTGGTCGTTTTTTCGACTTGATATTTGTGTGAAAAGACTTTTTCAGCCATGTCAGTAATAAAAACCAAACAGAGAAATCGAATGGATGTTATTGCAACGCATCGTCTCTCAGAAACAACGCTCCAGCCACGTATATCAAATTTTCTAACCTCTAAGCAGCAGCAGATGTCGCACTAGCTAAAAATTGTAATTTTATAACATTGGATTTAATAAATAAAATACTATCTACATTGGTTTATGTTTCTGTCTTAGCCATCAGCTGGTCCGCGAAATATTTCAAATATTTCTCCTATTTTCCCCGGTCCGTAGATGTAAAAAGGTTGAAGAACGCTGGTTTAGAGGATTCAGAGGCAGATGATCAAGATGATTTTTGGTCTTTGGAATTCTTTATAAAGATAGGTTGGAGATTTGTGGCATACAAAAATTGGTTGATAGACTTGAAGAGAGAGGGGATGGGATAAACTATTAAATGAGTTTTATAAATTCGATGACAAAGAAAATTTTTTATATGTTTTGGAGGTTGACTAAAAGTGTATTTGGTAAGGTTTAGATTTTTTGCTATGAGGGTGATGAGTGAGTGGAATGGATTGACTGAGATTGTTGCCATTGCTTTGTTGGTTGGTGAATCACTTTAAGTAGGGGCATAGGTATTGTCTGAATAATGGTATTTTAGCCTCTCACAGTGATTATTTTCATACATTGCATGAGATACGAGTGGTAGGATATGTGTATTGTGAATAATAGTCAGTGGGTAGCCTGCAGTGAGTCTTGGACTCCGTGGAGCTATCCATTTAATAATAATAATAAGAGCCTTGCCTACTTGGCCAACAGGGAGCAGTGTTTGGCAAAGTGAGTAAGGCTCAGCTCTCTAGCCAACAGGCTAAGGATTCGAATTTCACTGTGAGCAGGGATGTTCACTAATGACTTTAGGGTGTTTTGAAAGAAGCTCAGTGTTTAGTCTACTGAACAGTATTTCTGAGTTTATCTAACCTTTAGCCCACTCATAGTACTAATTTACTATAGGTGTATGACCCCTTTGAAATAGAAGTTTTCATCACTCGGCAGATTATTAGAAGCGATACTTTCATGGCTTTAGCACCTGAGTGGAAATTTCACTTTTATTTATTTATTTTTTAGAGTCATTGAACGTTGATATTTGTTTAGCAATGTTAGTAAAACTTTGGAAAAAGTATGTCACAATTTTCAGTCATTCCGTCCACCATCAGGTAGAAGTTTCCGTAGTTCAGTCAGTATCAACAATGCTTTTTGGTTGGAAAAACCTGGTTTCGAATCCAGTCTCATACTGAGGGAGAAGGGTTTTTGCTCTGGAACCCTGGATGTTTCATACTGAGCTTTTGCGGATTGTATGATTATAGTCGAAGGAGGTGGGAACTCATGTATAAATAAGTAAAACGAGTTATTTCAGCCTTTCTTTGGTTCAATCCGGAAAAGTTATAATTTCCGAAGTGATTACTTTTTCCGATTTCTGTGAGTATCATGTGGCTGTATTTAAAAATCGTATCAAGATTCAAATTATCCGTATCTCACTCAAGTATTTGCCAATGATAATCTAAGATTATCACGAAGCATAAACCCTTTGTGCTTCTCACATAAACGGCGCGTGTGAAGCATAGCTATTGTTCATTTGATCTTTATGCTTTCCATATTTAAAATTATATTAATTGATAAATTAAAGTATCCAAAGTTATTATTATATCAAACAATAGCGCACTCAGGATTTAATCTGGGGGGGGGGGGGGCGAGTTGAGTAGACGATTTAAGAATGCACACTATGCATCACATACAACTTTTGACTGAGCATCTGCAATGATCGCTAATTCATAAGTAGTATAGAAATAGAAGACATGACACAACATAAATAAATAAAAAATGATAATTTTAATTAGGAAAAGATTTTTGGAAAATTTTCTGGTGTTTTATTTTCCTTTTTCTTTGGGGGGGCCCTTCCCCCCCAAAGAAAAGAAATTGATCTCATTTGAGAAATTGATCTCAATCTTAATTTCAAGAAAAGAAATTGATCTCAGTGGCGCACCCAGAGGTGCGCCACTGAGATCAATTAAGGCGAGCGCTGTTGCGCTATGCACTCTTAAAACTCAATAAAAATTAAAATCATATGGTCAGATTGACAAGAATTTTGTAGCGCGGGTTGCATAAGCCACACTCAACCTAATTATACTGGAAGAAGTGGATACTTCTTCCAGTATAATTCCCCCCCCCCCCCATTGGTGGATACCTACTTTTGAGCTTATTCACCTTCTGCTGTAGAGTTACTATACTGGTGTCCAAAACCTAAAGACGAACAGTATTTCTGAAGATTACAACCGCAAATTCAGACGAATCAGCTTGTAGCACTTTGTATAATTGACGATTTTGAGTAGAAAGCCAGTACACATGAAATTTTCGAATCGCGCGCAAGGGGGGGGGGGGACTCAGCAGCACTCAACAGGATAAAAGTCAAAATGTGAAGCAGTGCTAAGAGAATCTTGTTTGAAGGAAGCTCTTTTCGTGAAGGAATAAACTTGTAAACTTGGATGTCTTGTAATGTCTCAACGACATCATCTAGATGGTTTCGCATAGGGAAGAATCATTGGAAAGCTTGAAGGCTGCAGAATTACTGATATTGCTAGAGAGTTTGAAATCTCACATTGTGTTGATTTCATCTCACATTTTGTCAAGACTAATGTACCCTTGACAAAACGTCTGTGTTGTATCCAGTCTCTGGGCCGCATTTCAAACCAATGTAATGTGTTCCAGACGTTTGCTAGGAGGTTGCCCTCGCTTTACCACGAATCATGAAGACAGGTTTTTAGTTATAACAGCAAAATGTAATTGATGAACCACTGCAGATTAGTTTGCAAGTCGGCTCCATTCAACACAGGTACGCGGATATCTCGACAAACTGTGACAAGACATCTGCGATAAGTGGACCTATACGCCCGAAGGCCTAAATCTTTGTCCCATTATCCATTGCTCATCGTAGAGCACGTTTTCAATAGTGTTGCATCCATAAAAATTGGACAAGACACCAATGGATTAATGTGCCTCTTTGCAGATGAGTCGATTTAGTCTTTCCGTCGCGAGAATGTTCTTGAAAGGGAAAGGCAGGGCTATGGTGGGATCATGGTGTGGAGAGGTATTATGCTTAATGGACGCAACGAGCTACAAGTGTTGGTAAAAGGACTTTGACTAGTGAACGATTTATTGCAAGGAAGTTCTTCAACGTCATGCTCGATTGTTCTGTGGTGCTGTAGGTGAAGAATTGATTTTTATGGATGACAATGCCACACCACATCGCACACGAGCAGTGGAGATATTTCTGGAGACCTTGGATATTAATCGAATCGAATGGCCAGCACGCTCCCCAAATTTCAATCCCATAGAACACATTTGAGACGCAATACGAGACGCATTGCTGCTCGAAATTCCCCTTTCAAAAACAAACAAGGCCTTATCCTTGCTCTGAAGGAGGAGTGGGCCGGTTTGCCTCAAGAACTCCTGAATCACTGGGTGCTAAACATGGTATGACTGGTTGTGAGCACTGTCGATTCCAGGTTATTTTGCGCCCTAGGCCAAGTTTACAAGTGCCCCCCCCCCCCATTTTTCACAAGTTGGATATTTTTTAAAATGAAATTTTAAATATAAAATTTTCTAATTAATTTTAAAATTCTCTGTTATAATTCATTTACAAAAAAAAGTTATAAAATACCGAAATTTAATATTTTAAAATGTTAACGTTTTAAAATATTTATCTTAACTGAATTTTAAATATAAGTTCAAATCATTTAGGGTAAGGAACAAAAGAGAACCAAGAGTTAAATAGTAACTAAATCATATATCACTATTTAATTTTGATATTTTAGTAAAGTATGAATAAAGCATAGCTTGAAGTTTTGTGCCCCTTCAGGGTTTGCGCTCTAGGCAGTTGCCTAGTTTGCCTAAATGGTAACGCCTGCCCTGGTTGTGAGAGCTGCATCGCAGTTTGGGATGGACATATTCCATACTGAAATGTCTCTCCGCATTGTTTTCTGTAAGCACTGTACATTAATTCCTTAACTATGTCCTTAGGAAATTTGTAAATTTTACCAAAAACGTATTGCAATTTAATTTGTATGAAATTTATCAGAAAAAAAATCAGCTAACGCCTTTTTATTCCCGTATACGGGGAGTAGGTGAGGCCATTTAGCCCTATCTAACTTTTGGAGACTGAGTGGGCAATTCAATCTCCACTGGTACCAATCAGAGACATGGCCCAAGGCTATCACTAATTAAGCGGTACACAGTGAAGAGAGACGGCTCAAATGTGCCGCCATCTCCTGGTCCCTAACACAATATATTTAATGTCTGAAAATAATGTGGGTTCTACAGTCGATTTCCTTGAGTTTACGGGACGAAAAACCCGAGTTTCCGGGAGGAAAAACCCGCTTGCCCGTGCCAGAGATCGACTAACTCGGGAACCGGTCGAAAAAAGGCTTGGAAAAATTTCCTCTAGTCGCCGACTAGACTCGAAACCAAGTCTTCCTTCGTGGCCAAGCGCCGTGGTGTGCAAACGCCACATCCACTGAGCTAAACAGGCTTTTTTGCAATATTGTTAGTATTTATTAGTATGCTGGCAATAAATTTATGTCCACATATGGCTGTAGCCATGAAAATGTTTTCATACATAGGTTTTCATACATATTGTCCGTCCTTAGCTTTTGGATACCAGTTTTTATATTAGTACCATTCCTGATAATTAATCTTACTAGCTTTTCATCATCTGCAAACAGCTGATTATCAGTCTGCAGATGACATAAAGGTTGAAATGGCAATGTTCCCAGTACCGAACTGTATGAAACTCCCTTTAAACCTTTCTTGTTGCTGCTTCCTCCAAAATTAACTTTTTTTTCTTTTTTAAATTAAAGATAGCCAACGCAATCTAGTAATCTTTTCTAATCCTTTTCTTAATATATCAACTTAAATAACAGCATGTCGAATGATTTGCTGTTATTTCATAAGATCACAGTGTATGAGTATACATATTCCTTCTCGAACAGTTTTGTTACTTTATTGTAAAGTCTGACCTCATTGCGGAAACTAGAGACTGCCGTTTAAAATATTCATGTTAACCTTCATAAATAATCATACCCTCTTCTGTGCATTTTTATACATACTGATATATTAACTTGCCCTGACTAATTTTTCATAACTACCTGAAGAAATGTGTACCAGTCTATAGTTTGATACGCACATGTTGCTACTATTCATATGCAACGGCAGTACATTGCCATCTTTCTTTTCTTTCGAGGCTTTTCCATTGCAAGGCTTGAAGAACCAAAGTAGTATGGGTGCCACTTCTGACAAGATCACGATAAGATAAGGAATCGTGATGTGATTGGTTGTTGAGATTATGACGTCATGAGTTTGGAATGTTAGGAATTTTTCTGGGGACCATCTGTGTGTGGGACGTCATGTTGTTTGTTTTGTTCGCGTATGGAATTATGGGTGATGTTAGAGATAAAGATTCGTGTCGTGATTGGTGGGGCATTTTGAACAAGATCAAGATAAGATAAGGAATCGTGTCGTGAATGTTTGTTATTATCAGATGTAGATAAGTGTCGTCATTTGTTAGTTGTATATAAGTGACGTTATTATTTTGAATGGAAAAGGGAGATATATTAGTGGATAAGGATTCGTGTCGTGATTTAGTGGGCCACTTCTGACAAGATCAAGATAATATAAGGAATTGTTTGTTGTTTTCAGATGAAGATAAGTGACGTAATTTGTTAGTTGTAAATAAGTGACGTTATTGTTTTGAATGGAAAAGGAAGATATTAGTGGATAAGGATTAGTGTCGTGATTGGTGGGATACTATGAACGAAATAGGGGTAGGTTGAATGGGGGACGCAACGTCAGTGTCTTGGATGTGTATTGTTATGAGTTCTAGATAAGTATATGGTTTGCGTATAGCATTATGGGTGATGGTAAGTGATAAGATAAATTTTGGAATGTTTGGAATTTTGCTGGGCCTCCCTTCTGTCAGGGACATCACGTGGTGTGTTGGGTTCGCGTTTAGCATCGTGGGTGATATTTAGAGATAACCAATCATGACGTTATGTGTTTGGAAATTTCTGGGGAACATATGTCTCTCTGTGATATCACATGGTGTTTTGGTTTGCCTATGGAATTGTGGGCGATGTTTTTGGGATAAGATATCTTGGAATTTTCCCAGGGTGACACACATCCGTCATTATCGTGAAGTTTTGTCTTTGGATTTCTATAGATGGCAGTACTAATTTTCCAATACAGTTTGGGGTATCTTTCCTGTTAAAGGTGAGAATTCATAGAGTAGTGTCGTGATGGCGGCAGTGATTAGGCTTTTATGAATAATTTAATTATATGCTGGTGTCCCTCAAACACACACTATTTTTTTCTTTTTTGCTCTGAAGTTATCACTATCAGTTGGAGGTGACATCACTAAAAGATTATTGGCATATGACAACCTCTTTTTTCGAATTAACGTTATCTTGTTTACAAATGTTTGGGTATTGGTGTTTTTTTTTTAGTTTACTGTGAAGAGAAAAACCAAACGGCATTTTAAAAAATAAATTAAAAATAAACGGACACTTAAAGGCATACAATAACTTTTTGTATGTCTAGAAATTCTAATGATAATTTAAATTTACTTAGTCTTTCCATAATGACTCTTCTTAATGCAAATAGATATCCCAACATAGTTGAATTTTTATCCACAGCACAACACAGAAAAACACAAGCTTGAAAGAATGAAATTTCTGTAAGAGCCTGAAAAGCTATTTGACTTTTGTTCCCTTAGATTTTCTGTCTGTTTGGTACACCGTTAACTACTTCGCATTGGGTCATACTATGTTTTTATTCCCAAGATGGTGAGTGTAAACTCAAACTGTGTCTTCCTGACTAATATATCGCCAGCGATCGGTAATTTCCCATCTCTCAGTGCGGATTTATTTATTTTTTGATATGGTTCTTTTTTTTTCAAATGATTGGTTATTTTCTATTTTACTTTTAAAATTCAGTTAACTACATTATAACCAGAATAACTGAATAAAATAAATAAATAAACTGTGTGTGAATTATTTTCCCACACTGTTTGAAATTGGATATATTAGTGACTTTTCATGTCTAATGTGTGTGTGTGTGTTTGAGGGGCAACAGCATATAATTAAATTATTCATAAAAGCCTAATCACTGCCGCCATCACGACACTACTCTATGAATTCTCACCTTTAACAGGAAAGATCCCCCAAGCTGTATTGGAAAATTAGTACTGCCATCTATAGACATCCAGAGACAAAACTTGACGATAATGACGGATGTGTGTCACCCTGGGAAAATTCCAAGATATCTTATCCCAAAAACATCGCCCACAATTCCATAGGCAAACCAAAACACCATGTGATATCACAGAGAGACATATGTTCCCCAGAAATTTCCAAACACATAACGTCATGATTGGTTATCTCTAAATATCACCCACGATGCTAAATGCGAACCCAACACACCACGTGATGTCCCTGACAGAAGGGAGGCTCAGCAAAATTCCAAACATTCCAAAATTTATCTTATCACTTACCATCACCCATAATGCTATACGCAAACCATATACTTATCTAGAACTCATAACAATACACATCCAAGACACTGACGTTGCGTCCCCCATTCAACCTACCCCTATTTCGTTCATAGTATCCCACCAATCACGACACTAATCCTTATCCACTAATATCTTCCTTTTCCATTCAAAACAATAACGTCACTTATTTACAACTAACAAATTACGTCACTTATCTTCATCTGAAAACAACAAACAATTCCTTATATTATCTTGATCTTGTCAGAAGTGGCCCACTAAATCACGACACGAATCCTTATCCACTAATATATCTCCCTTTTCCATTCAAAACAATAACGTCACTTATATACAACTAACAAATGACGACACTTATCTACATCTGATAATAACAAACATTCACGACTCGATTCCTTATCTTATCTTGATCTTGTTCAAAATGCCCCACCAATCACGACACGAATCTTTATCTCTAACATCACCCATAATTCCATACGCGAACAACACAAACAACATGGCGTCACACACACAGATGGTCCCCAGAAAAATTCCTAACATTCCAAACTCATGACGTCACGCACACAATGACGTCATCATCTTAACAACCAATCACGTCATGATTCCTTATCTTCTCTTGATCTTGAACTTGTCAGAAGTGGCACCCATACTGCTAACCAAGTCAGTGGCACTTTCGGTTCCTTGGCAGTAATGTACATTTCAGTTTAAATTTTTCATTATTTTTAATTTGGAATATGTAGTTTAGTACTAATTTAATCAAATTTATAACATATGCACAATTATGTACGGTAATTTGTTGAACTTATTTTTAACTGTGAACGTTGAGACTTCACTTCTTTAATGATACACGAAGTTTGAACTTTTGCATAATTTACGTTACTTTGAAAATTATATAGCTAGTGTAGGCGATTATTATGCTTGTCCACAAATTTCACTTCCACAACTCGGAAATCACGTAGGATGTATCAAACGTAATATTAATTGCTCACTCCAATAATGGCTGCATAGGCATGTTTTTATTAAAAAACGAGTTTTTTATTTAAAAAAATAACAAAAGAAAATAGAATATTAAACTTACTTGTTTGTATTCATTTGATGACAAATTCTTTAAAATATTGTGTCCATTTTGCTGCAAAAAATTAAACAAATAATAAATAAAATAATCAGAACTTATGTACACTGCTACCAATAATTGTCTGGACACCTCTGTTATTCGAAGTTATGGAACATTCCAAGTTTGTTAATAACATCAAAATCGATGTATAGATAGTAATGAGCAATATTTCATCGTAGCAGTTTGCCATACAGGTGGTATGGCAACACAATGTGAACTTAGTGATTGCGAGAAAGGTGTCATCGTCGGCTGCCACATTGGTGGCATGTTCACACGACCCATTGCCGCTCAACTGGAGCATCCAAAATGAATGGTTGACAATGTGATAAACAAATGGAGACCTTCTGGCATCACCAGTGCAGAGGAAAACTCCCAGTGCGGCTGCCAAAAATGACTGATAGTGACAGGAGGGTGTTAAAACGGGTGGCACGCAAAAACCGGCTACAATTGGCACAAACCATTCGTGATGTGTTCCTGAACGCCAGTAACACCAAGGTGAGCATTAATACTGTACGAAAAGAAAACTCCGTTTACTGGATTTCCACAGAAGAGCAGTGCACACAAGCTGAACATCCCAACAACGAAGAAGGTGATGCGTCTGGCCTTGTGCAAAGATCTGGACAATTGGCCACTGGAAAGCGATACTCTGGAGCGATGAATCAAGATTCACCTGTTTCCTGTCTGATGGCAGGTTGTGGAGGCAGCCTAATGAACGCTTGTTACCACTGTGTTGTACCTACAGTAAAGTTTGGTGTTGGAGGAGTAATGGTGTGGGTTGCATTCAACTGGTTTAGAGTGGGACCACTGGTCGTTTTCTGGGGTTTCATGAAGGCAGCTCAGTACCTTGGTATTCTGGCTAACCAAGTGCTGCCTACACTTGGAGTTTTTATGGAATAGACCTGTGTTACTATCGAGACGACATTGTCGTCTCATGCCACAAAGCTGCAGCTGTTATGGATGGTATGAAGAGATGGGTGTTAAACAACTGTCCTGGCCTGCACAGAGTCCTGACCTCAACCCCATCGAACATCTGTGAGATGAACTGGAGTGGCGAGTGAGGTCCAGAGCAGCACGTCCTCGATCTGTGGCTGAACTCAGTACTACTTTGATGGAGGAATGGAGACAAATTTCATCTTATGTCTGCCGAGCATTGGTGGAAAGCCTCCCTCAAAGGGTGCAGGAAGTGATCAAAGCTAGGAGGTGATACCAACAGGCAAACCCGATATTAGGATTTGCCTGCTGGTATCAATTGTAAATTTTGCTGAAGTGTCCTGACAATTATTGTTAGTAGTGTATATATAATTTATTTATTAATTTCATCATTCTCATGACATATCATTAATGATTTGATAACGTTGATCTCAACGCTTGTTCAGATAACTTGATCTAGGTAAACATTAACTAAAAATATACCTCTGTTAGTAAAAATTACAAATATTGTGAAGTAGTTAAATATTTTCCATCACATCGCACATAAAAACAGAATATAAAAAAGCATACTACAAATAACGTAAAACATAATCGTTTAGAACATTACTATATATACCGAGATCCTAATGCTAATAAGAACAGAGGAATCTATAAAGATCATGAAGTGGCGATTCCTTCTCTTATCCATAGGAAAGAGAAGGAATTGGCTACCACTTCTGGGAGGTAAAAAGTAACACTTTAAATTATCGCTGACTTTCATAAGAAAAACTAAAAATCTACTTTAGAAATGTAATCTCATAAATTGCACCACTAAATCTCATTCAAGTCGGGCCGCTTTCCTTTCTGAGACCAGAGATTAATGATTCCTACAAATGAAGTGAAAATGTAACTAAAATGATTTAGAATTAAGGATGGTATTTTATTTTGAAATTTATTCAGGAAAAGAGATTTGTAGTTTGCGCTTAGTAGCTTGTTTTAATCAGCGAGTTAACTACGTACCAGAATCGGCTCATATATCTAAGTGCTCTAAAGGTGGAAATACTTAATTCAAATAAGAATACCAAACTTAAGGTCTACAAAAATGACTAAGATTAAGTGATATACCAAGAATTACTATTTTTTAAATTTAATATTTCTCGTTAACAGATAGCTAGTATATATATAGCGTATTCTTAGCAAAAGTGATAGAGATGAGCTAGTGTTACTTTTGATAAAACTAAAAATCTACTTTAGAAATGTAATCTCATAAATTGCGCGACTAAATCCCATTCAGATAATCAGGAAGTTTCTGTTTCATATGCAGTATATGTTGTTAGAATTATTTAGAGACACCTCTTCTTTCTTAAATGCAGCATGCCGCTGACATGGCAGCAAGACAAGAATGCCTGCTAAAATGAATGTAGTTGTACTATACTGGATTTGCTATTTTGTCACTATGTTATATATGTTAACTGTGTATATTCTCATGCCGATTTGCTGAAAAACCTGAGCTTCCGAGAGGAAGCATCTTGCCACTTCTGTATAAGACCAGCTAATTCACTTTCACTTCAAAAGTCTTTTATGAAAGTTCTTGTTTTCCGAGATATTCGAACTTAGGTCCTTGCGACATCCAACATTCTTCCGACTGCGCTACTCAGGCGTAAATCACTGGAAAATAGTATTGGTTAACAGTTATCCGATTTCCGGCAAGTTGTTATCACAAGCTGCCGTATTAATTGTCAGTCAGTTCTTGCTATTGCGACACAATGACTGTGGCTGAAGTACTCGTAACGAGAATATAAAAATGGGATAGTAGAAAATAAATTAAAAAGTAGTCAGGCATATCACATAAACTGACGGAAATAAGGGTGCTAAAATGATTGTTTATTTCTCCTGTCATGCTTAAATGAATTCACTTCGCAAAGGGTTAAGGACATGCATAACAGTAGGAGGTTTGTTCTAGAGTATTTAATACTAAACTCCATTAGCCTCGTATTCCATGGAAGAACTGTTACATAGAAGCCAGACATCGTTCTCAAGCAATGCTCGAATTCGATTCGTGATGTGTGCAGAGCTCACCATGATGGAACGTGGAACATTGGAAACCTCTGGACAGTTACATGTATCATATTAACATGCCTGTTTTGATATAAAAACAACCAGAGAACATTGTTTACCAGAATTTGTGGCCCATCGGTTAAAAGTGATTATATATTGAAGATACTCTCACTGGTTTGAATTACGACGGTTCGTCGTAGTGCCCGAAAAAATTAACACCAAATGTTATATGGGCATTCAAAACTCCCAGATTGTGCGAAGGTTTAAAAAAAACGGGAGTTCAAATGCGAAACTGCCCATTACAGAGGAGAAAGACAAAGCACTTTTGAGTTAGAATGCTGTTCGAGGGTGAGAACATTGCTTCATTGAGTGAATTAATTGCTATTTTAATGGAGAATTAGTTAAAAGTCTACGTAGAAGAGTGTCTGATCTGTGTACTTGCAGCCAGAGGCGTGCAAACGGTGTATTTAAGTTTGTGAAAGGAAATGTTTGTGAATCACTAAGCTGTCTAATTTTTAAAACACTTTAATAAAAAAAATGTGTTTAATCCTAGTGTATTATGTTCTGCTATGATTTATAAAGAGCTGGCACTGGATGGAAACAAGCAAACTGTCCTATGAACGCATGCATCCGCAGTCATAATAAAGGATACTTGGCCCAGTCACCTCCAATAGCGAATGACTATAGTAGCGAACAAATTAATCTAAACACTCACATTTTAAAGAAAAATTTTAATTTCGCAAGAAAATAAATAAAAATTAAACTCCAACTTTACCTAATGATTTATTTGGGATCTGCTCCTCTGTTCCTAATAAGTTCATTAATTTGTTTAGGCGCGTGGACTCTGAACACATTTTTCTTATTTCTGCATCTCGAAACCATACTTTTATAATGGATTCTTTGTATCACTATTTAATTTTCCAAGTCTCTTTTCATTATGGACGATAACAAATTTTTTATTGGGTTAATGTAGGAGAGTTACCGGACCACTTGAAGCAATTGGATTTTGAGGAACTTTTGGAGTTTGTCTTTCTGGATCTGTGAGACCACTCTTTTCTCCAGTATTTTTATATATTGGTCACTTTTCATCATACCGTCGACAGGCACAAGTGATCCAGGACCGTCATGTGTAAAACAACCCAGAACATTTTTTTAGAACACTGAGTGTTTTGGAGCTTGTTGAAAGTGGGCGGGAGAAGTCTTCTCAGCCGCTGATTTGCGAACATAGGTTACTCGCTCTATTTGGACAAAGAAATGGCTCTCATCTGAGAATGATTTTCTTCCACTTCTCAACAGAGAAATATATAGCCCACCGGAGCCTCTTTTTCTGCATAGCTTTCGTCAACAGTTGTTTCTTTTTTGGTCTGTGGGCAGTTCTTTCTGCTTTCAACAATCTTCGACAGACTGTCATGTCAGAAACATTAATCCCACTAGCTGCCAAGTCTCTATTTAACTCGACACCAGACAATCTTGGATTCCTTTTGCTTTTCCTAACTAGTAAACGATCTTGAGTGAGTGTAGTTTTCCTTTTTCGCCCAAATTTTCCCTTTCCGTCAGGAGAAAAGGTACCTGTCTCTCTAAATCTCTTTAAAATCGCATTACCAGTATCCAAACCAACACCACACTCATTGGCAATTTATCTTTTAGTCAAGGATATGTGCTGAGAAAGAGTAAATATTTCTGAACGCTTTCTTGGAGATGTATCCGTTTTATAGCTACACAAAAGTTGACATTCGTAGGAATGTCAGCTTATTTACACTATTAAAAACACTCAACACTATTGATAAACATCGTACAGACAGTTAAAACATGCAGTACTCAATCAAAATAGTGAACTAAAACCAAAACCGAAAATAATAAAACTAAACCAAAAACAAAATTATTGTGAACTAAAACGAAATCAAAACTAAAAACTTGATAAAAATTCGGCTTCTTCGGATTAATTTGTTCGCTACTGTGTAATTTACTTGAGCTAGAAACAAAAATAACACACGCGAAACCTTTGAGAGAAAGAAAGAAAAAGATTGGGTGAAGCAAACCTGTTAAAACTTTTGCTGCTCCCCCGTGAATGTGAGGATAACTCAGAAACATGCAAACGATTGAAGAAATATTTAACACTGAAAGCAGTTTGAAACTGCAAATAACACTGTAAATAGGCATGAAATACATTAAAATAAACGCGCACTTATAAGTAATTAAACAACATTTATAACTCAATGCATACGATATATTAAGATGAAATATAACGTGTGCTTCCCAGTTTGTTTTGTGGGAGTAGAATCTTTTATCCAAGACCGATTGACTCAGCTTCAGTAAGGAAGTCCACATAAATATTTTTCGCTTCCTGGTCGGGATTCGGACCCAGATTTCTTTCCAGTCGAAGGGAAATCCTCATTGACTGCGAATACGGAGCTGCACGACAAGAAAAAATGCAGTACGGTAGTCTTATTAGGCAAATTGGACTTGCAGATGAGCAGTATGAGTTCAATTATATTATCATATAAATGCGCAAAGCAGCTTCTGATGAAGTATTTGATTTATTAGAATTTTATTAACGTATATTTTCGTTAGATTTATTAATTCTTTTCTTATATCACCATATAATAAGATAATTTATTTGATGGCACAGAATGTATGTACATATAATACTGTACATACAACCATAGATTCTACTTTTCACTGCCATGCGTACTGCCAGAAAAAAATAACGAAATGAAGGATATTTTAGTACTATGCATCTGCAGCGAGAACTGATTAATTAAAAAAGAATGAAAATGTGAAGAAAGTGTAATAATCCTTGAATATTGAAATGAACGGATTACCTGTAATATAGACACAGTCTGGTTGAAATGGTGATGTTCTAGTGTAGATGTGGAATAGATTGCTGCCAGCGGAGAAGCAGAGTTCACAAGAAACTGGTTGTTTTTACCTCGATGATCCAAATCGTGACACAGAGTTGCAACATAGAGGGACAGCTCCTAGAAAAATATTTAAAAAATTCCATATCACGCTATTAGTGTGCTCGTGAACAGCGAAACAAATAAGGTGGTGCGCTTTCTTTCTTCGTCATTATTTATCATTATTTCAATTGTCAATCAATACATTAATCCGTTTATAGTGGAAACAGTATGAATTACTATTTACAAAGTTCTTACTGCATGCTAAAGTGAACGCAATGCGACAGAAATGTGTTTGAAGACCTTTGTATGCTGTGAGGGGAAAAACAGATTTTGAAATTGCTTTCACCTCTAAAGAAAAGCAACTCCAAAACCACAACCTGAGATCAACTAACTCAGTGCTGGAGATTTACAAAAGTCAGTAGTAAGCGAGCTATATACGCAGTATCCACCAGCGTATACTGGCGAAACTGATAGTTAACACGAGATTATGTTCTCTCCCTTGCATTAAATAGGTTGACTTGGTATTTTCATTCTTCCTTTTATTTTCTTTCTCATCCCATTTGTATTATTATTTTTTTATGTACACAAATAATTCCAGTGTGCTCAGCAATACTAATTATCTAGAAAAATAGCTTGTTTTTTTATATAGATAATTAGTTTTCAGGGTGGTTAGGCTTTCTTGATGATCATGATACCTTTATGTCAGTAATCAAATATAATAGCAGATATTAATAATTATCAATACTGATTAACAATTCTACGTTGGTTTATAATAAGACAAATTTAAGGATAAAAATAATTAAATATAGATGTGTTTAAAAAAATTAATGACTAGAGGCCGAGAGATATCAAAATTAAAAAAAAAATACTATTTATTATTTTAGCGTACAACTAGTTTCGTCTTCTTAGAAGACAAGTTTTACATTGGGTGCATAACATGGAAAGAGAAATACATAAAAATATATTTTTTAGATTATTAAGCGAGCAGAATTAAGAACGTGATTAGATAGTACACTAGCTCTAATTCTGCCATATGTAATATCCCTCGCATCTTCTTTCATACGCTCCTCAGTGGATTTCTCTGTCTGACCAAAATCGGGCACTTTGCAGTTACACCAAAGACTATAGGCTGTCATGTTTCGTTTTAAGTGTACCGAGTAAGGAACGGAGTTTGGAAAGAGAAGTAAAAGAAGTGTGAATTTTAAATTTCGTGAGAATTTTAACTAAATTTGGTGAAACGGAGCTGATATACGGTAGAGATATAAAGCCTTTTACATCAGTACTATTTTCAGTACGGTGAGCATGTGGATTAAAAGGTAGCTTACGAACTGTCTGTTTGGGATAGCGTTTTTCTGAATGGTGTAGGACGAAACTGTAGTTCTTTGGTGATCTTGTCTTCTTCACTGAGGAGAGAGAGCACGTTTACCCAAAGTAGAAATGAAGCCAAACTTCCTGGGCAGATAATGAGTGATTGTGCATGAATCTGTTGGTATGTGTGGGTTTTAATAGAGATATTTAGTTTTTCTGACACATGAGTAAGTTTTACATCCAAGAACTGGAGAGAACCATTAACTTCCAATTCCGAGGCAAATTGTATTCTTGTTGATTGTTCAGAAACTCCTGTAAAGAATCTGGTCCATGACTCCAAATTAAGAAAACATCTTGAATATATCTTTTCCATAATCTTGGCTTAAATGAGAAGGAATTTATTACTTTTTCCTCAAAGTTTTCTAAATATAAATTTGCTAATATAGAAGATAATGGGTTGCCAATGACCAAGCCCAATTTCTATTTGTAAATAGTATTTTTAAAAAATAAAATAACCAGAATTTACATAATGGGTCAAGAGCGGCATAACTTTTTTTGATAACTTATCTTTTAAAAGAATTAAAATCTCTTCTGTAGACACATTAGTGAAGAGGGAAATAGCATCGATATTTGCCATAATTTCATTGTTTTGAAGATTCATGCCTTTAACAATCGAAGCAAAGTGTTCCGAATTCTTGATAAAGGTGGTGGACGAGCCTGTTACACTTTTTAAAACCTATAACCTATCTCAGGCGTGGCAACTTCATTCTATACGAGGACCAATATATGATGAGTGGTAGCGTCGCGGGCCATACACTTTTAGACAGAACTTAAATAAAAATAAACTCTGCATTTTTTCAAGGCAGTAGTTATATATATTGAATTACTATATTTGTTAAATCATTTTACTACTGGAAGAACAATAAAAAATACTTGATTGATTTAAATATAAGTTGTTAAATTAAATTTAATTACATATTTCTGGTTTTTTACATAATACAACTTAATGAGAACACTGTGGGCGTTCATGTGCGGCAACAAGTTTATCAAAGTCGATTTTCAACGATGATGACGATATTCGTAACAAATCCTGAAAGTGGTCATCAGTCAGTCGGCTTCTTTGTGACATTGTTGACGAATTGTTTCCGTCATTAGAAATAATGAATATAACTAGTATATCAATCAGAAATCTGCGGTCGAAACTAATAGCTAAATTGATACATACATACATTTTCAAGGCCCACCTTTCCTAATTGGGTTGTGGGGGCAACAGCTGCAAGAGGAACTTCCAATGGTCACGATCATCTGCCACCAAGCTCAGGTGTTCTGGTGGGATTCCCAAACGTGTCCACCCAAGGTTTTGGATATAATCTATCCAGCGAGTCCTTGGCCTTCCACGTGGCCTCCGACCCTCTGGCTTGGCAAAGAGGGCCTGCTGATGGAGCCTCTCTTGTGTCATTCTGACCAGGTGCCCGTACCAACGTAACTGTGATCTCTCAACACGGAGAAACAGCGGTTTAGTATTGAGGGTTTCCCGAATTGCAGAGCTTCTGACTCTGTTGAATTTTGTCAGCCCCGCAACTCCTCGAAGGAACCTCATTTCAGCCGCTTGGATTCGTGTCCGCATTCTTTCGGTCATTACCCAACTCTCATGACCATAGATGAGGATGGGGACATAGACTGTATTGAAGACTTTGCCTTCTGGCTTAACTCCAGCTTCAATACTACCGAACGGCCAAGCTCTCGCAATATTGAGCTTGCTAAGCCAATTCGAGTATCTAGCTGTACGTCCCATTTTCTATCATTTGTGAATATGGACCCAAGATATTTAAACTTCTCCACCTGCCTCATTGGGACTCCACTTACATGTAGAGTGTACTGGGATGGTTGTCTTGCGACCACAAATGTTTCAGTTTTGGCCACACTGATCTTCATTCCGGCGTCTGCACAAACAACTACAAACCTATCCAGGGTCCGCTGGAGGTCATCTGTGGAAGAGCTAAGCAGAACTAGGTCATCTGCAAAAAGCAGACGTCCAATGCTACATCTGCCTTGGCTGTGCCTATCAATCCAGTCTATAAATATTATGAAAAGGAGGGGTGACAGAACACACCCTTGGTGGAGGCCAACGGAGACTGTGAAAGGTTCAGACTTTGTGCTGTTTACTCTGACACAAAACTCTGAGCATTCATACAGGGACTTGATAGAAGCTAATAGTTGGCCATCCACTCCATACTCCTGTACTACTTGATAAAGCTTATCCCGAGGAACCCGGTCATATACCTTCTCCAAGACCACAAAACATATGTAGACATTCTTGGCATATTCCCAAGAATTCTCAAAGACTTGCCTTAAAGTGAAGATTTGGTCAGTTGTGCTTCTACCATGACGAAAGCCACATTGTTCTTCCTGGAACTTTGACTCAACTATGCTCCTGCACCGTTTTTCCAAGCACCTAGCATACACTTTCCCAGGCAGGCTGAGCAGAGAGATGCCACGATAGTTACTGCAATCCTTCTAGTCTCGCTTCTTGAAGACTGGTATTATTATGCCTGTCTGCCATTGCTTTGGTGCTCGCCCAGATATCTAAGCAGCCTGACACACTCGAGTAAGCCAGAGAACACCGTCTCGATTTAAGGCTTAGCATTTCGGGCCGAATTTCATCATCGCCAGCAGCCTTTCCCGATTTTAGCGATTTTATTACTAAATGGCCCTCTTCTGCTGTGAGACTAGTCATTTCCCCGATCTGCACCTCTTGGATGTCCACAATTGCTGGGCTACCCGGGTTAAGAAGGCTCTCAAAGTATTCCTTTCATCTGTGGAGGATATCCTTCTCCGTTGTTAAAAGGAGAAGGATATCCTCCTTCTCCTTTTAACAACGAGAAGGATAAGGATATCCTCCTTCTCCTTCAGAGGCCTTAATTGCCCTTGATGTGCGCGATTTCCTCCCTCGAAGGCGGCGGATGGTCTTCCAGAATACTTCGTTTGCATTTGCACAGGATGAGTCTAATCTTTCTCCAAAGGATTCCCAAGCCTTCTGCTTTGCTGTCTTTACTGCCTCAGCAGCAGCTTTTCCTGCCTCAGCATACGACAAATGCATCTCAGATGACCTGACCCTAACATGTTAGGTAGGACTCCTTTTTTGCCTGGACAGTTTTTTTGGACTTCTTTGTTCCACCAAGGTGTCCTTTTTTCACTGCCCGTTGCCACCCCGAGCCGCTTTCTGCCACAGCATGAGGGTGCAGAGGCAGTAACAGCTGTTCTGAACAGCTTCCGTTCCTCCTCAACATCTGCAGTATGCTTGGGAATCTCTTTGAACCTGGAGGAAATGTCATCTGCAAAATTCTTCCTCACAGCCTCATTTTCCAGTGCCTCCCATTTCACGCGGTATAGCTGCTTAGGCCTACCAGCGTTGATGGTAGCATCTGGTTTCTGAAGCCGTAGAGTGCACACAACAAGGTGGTGGTCAGTTGACAGTTCTGCCCTTCTTCTCATACGAACGTCCAACACTGAGGAAAATAGGTCTGATGAGACTAAAGAAGTCAATAAGTATCCCTGTACTAGGCATACTTATGGACTTCTCGGTGCTGGAAGAAGGTATTCATTATGGACAAGCTGTTAGTACAGCAGAAGTCCAATAATTTTAACCCATTCGCATTAAGGTCAGGGGCGCCGTTCCTCCCAACCACACCCCTCCTAAATTGATAATACATATAATTTAATATAGTTTTTATCCTGCCGTGGGCCGCACAAAATCACGTTACGATCCGCATGCAGCCCGCGGGCCTGCTGTTGGCTAACTATGGCCTATCACTCTTCAGCTATTCAGGTTTGGCATACACGAGATCATGTCTGCGTGAACGTGAGCAACAATGCTATGACATCCAGAACGGTTTCAGATGCCAGCAATATGTATTTTGGTATCTCTTGGCTTCTAGTCATTATTTTTTTTTAATCATGTCAATATAGCCGAGTAAATCTGTTGTATCAAATATATATAATGGGTGGTCATATTTTCTGACATTGTTGTTGGGAAAGGTAGCGATCTTCCATCATTCCAAAGCAGCATAAATAGTCAGTGTTCGTTTGGAAGAACAATTAAGATACTCATCAGTCATTTCAACATCTGTGGTATTTGTCTTTTTGGAGCACTAGCAAAACAACTATGAAACTTTCTCAAGAAGAAGAAGAATGGCGATTGTAGATTATTGATACACAAAAAAAAAAAAGAAAGAAAGAAAGAGAGGCCGTATATAAACTATACATCTCGATGCTAATAAAAAATATCCTGAAATATGGATGCCAAATTTAGACTAATGTAAATTAAAGGAAAGACGTGATCTTGATAAATCATATTTTTTCTTTGTTTTTCTGCACAACAGAAATGGCAAGATTTTCATAAAGCCGCATAATAATAATTATTATTATTGAGCCCCTCAGTAGAATCCAGGACTAGTCGTTTAGGCCCATTCTACATGGAATACTTTTAGTTTATTGCTTACCATCTAAAATACATACTAACAACTTTCAGAGATGGATAAGCCGAATATCTCACATAATGTTTGTTACACATCTTAAACTCATTCACTGATATTCACCATTTGTACAATACTGCATGATTATAAGCTCTTTTGGATGAAATTCATCTTATGAATGAACTGAGAGGCAAGAGCAGAATTTCTTTAAGTACTACTGCTAAATTGTGGAGTTCCTAATGTGATCATAGTAAAGGAAGCTCTAGCATTTGCAGTAACCCACCAGTCTTCATCTATTTGTTTCTTGCCTATGAGCTCGAAGTATTTCATTACCATTATGCCCTCCGAGTTCTGATTGCTATAAATACGCAAGCTATGTTGATAATTGAATTGGATTCACAGCTGCATTGGGAATCAAATGTTATAATTATTATTATTATTATTATTACGGGACCCCTCCAGGGAGTCCAAAGACTCATCGAGGGAGGGCACCTGCTCTACAACTGTCTCCACTTACTACAACGAACCTCAACTACACCAAGCGCCATCTACCGCCCACCACTACCCTTGTATTTTCATAGACAATCACAAACATCCATGCCCACAGCGGGATTCGAGCCCCCAGCCCTTTGGTTGGAGAGCGGATACGCTAACCACTCGGCCAACCAGGCATGCTAAATATGGTTCAACTTATTAGTTCTTGATCCTATTAAACTGAATATTAAATTTGGTTCTGATTCCAGATTGGTGCAGGTAGCTTTTTTTTTTTTTTTTTTAGATATCATTGTCTGTTAGAAACTGTTGTATTTGTACAGTAAGCGTGATGACAATTGAATGAAAAATTTTAAGTTTATTAGTGCTTCTTTTCTATACGGAAAGTTCGTCAATCTCTCTTTTCGTTTTCATTTTTTCATGGTTCTTTTTGATACCGTAAGTGAAAGTGTGGGAAATTAACATGCTGTGAAGCTTGATGATGCGAAAGCCAAACAAATTAATGAAAACCACTCTATAAACCTCGTGATCACTTGTTCGACTAAATTAATTGTTTCAATTTATTAACTTTTCGCTTCACTTACCTCCAACGGACGGAAGACTTCGTCTGACTTCTTCACAATGGCATACAGGGCATTGGCTACACTAAAACCATGCGACCAATTGTGATATGGAACTCGACGGTAGTTTTTTTTCACAGTGATTGTGAACCGTGTCACGCATTCAAGATCGAACCTAAACAATAGTATATTAAAGAAAATGTCGGTTCTCATAAAGTGGAAATGCTTATATTTGTGACACACACACACACACACACACACACACACACACACACACACACACACACACACACACACACACACACATTGTTTTGTAGCAGAATTATACATTAATATCAGTGGCGTACACAGTTGGGATCTAAAGATCAGAATCTCTTTTCTCCCCTTAAGAAAAATGCGGAAGGGTTACTACACCAAATGAGACAGAGTATACCAATTTATCATACCATTTTTGTCCGATTACCGTGGTATTGGTTTTCGTTACTATTTAGCATATGCAAAGCACATGCAACATAAAAAATGAGTTGAAAAAATAGACCTTCTCCCTTCTTAAGAAGATCATACATTATTAACGCCTACGTGAACGCCACTGATGTATGTTTAATAAATATCAGTTACAAATTGATTGATTATAATATACGAGATATGGAATAATAGGAATGATTTTAATACACTTTCTAATATTCTATGTTGGGTCAACATAATAACAAAGGTGTACTTTTTTATAACTGTATATTACATTTCATTTTATATTACAATCATCATATGAAGTAATTATGAAAATGAAAACAAAATTATTACCGCTACTGTTTGGTATATTTACGTGGGGTTCAAAAAACGGATTATAAGTGAAGGATTAGTATTCGAATATTGATATTCGGAAGTAGGTTAAAAAGCTAGAAAAGCTTCTGAACATATATTTTCGATATTTAACGACCTTGAGTATAAATACTTGAATATTCTATTCAAAAATAAAAAAATAATGATAAAATAAAAAGACAGTAAGAGAAACTTAAAGAAAATAGATGCACTTCTTGCCTTCTGTCTTAAGTTATTCTGGAGCAAAAGGCACACTTCTCTTCAGAAACGGTTCACATGACTATAAATACCCTTTTTTAAATTCCCTTTTTGTCCGTATCCAACTCCATTTTGGCTGGACGGATTTCATTAAATTTAGTATTTCGGATATTTATTAAATTTTATTGCACCATCTAAGTTTTTATTTAAATCAGACCATTTTAGTAACAAAATAATTCAAAGGGTATAGTATATTATATAAAACATTACAAATAACAATGAACTATAATAATAATAACTATCTGCGGTACGTATGCCAAAAATAACGCTAGACTGAATTGTTACAATAATAAACGACATTACCATTACAAAAATTTATCATGAAAAAAGCCTTTTTTTATGGCTGTGTTAGTTCATTTCCTTACTTGATTCATGTCATAAAGTATAACTTATTACAAAATTATAAGTATTATAAAATTATTTTAAGTATAATATATAAATAAAATGTCATAATTTTATAAGTTGTTTCGTAAACATGAAAAATATTTCAGTTTCGACTGACAGCATTCCACACACACACACACACACACACTATTGTTTACAGTTTTCTGTAAATCTAATGTTGTAACCTATGGCACAGTATGACCTTTGTAGTTTTTGTGCCAAATAAACTATAAACCAACACACACACACACACACACACACACACACACACACACACACACACACACACACACACACACACACACACACACACACACACACACACACACACACACACACACACACACACACACACACACACACACACACACAGTGCGATCCACAAGTTTAGGACAAAAATTATTTTTAAAAAATCATAAATACGTGAGATAAAGATAAAAAAAAAATTGTTATTCGAAATATATTCCATTGGCATCTATACAGGTTTTAGCGCGGTCGTACATTTTTGGAGAGCTGCCGAAAATCCGCTTGTTCGATTGTCTTTAATTCATCAGTTGCAGCTTTTTGGATGGTTGAAACATTCACAAATTGGTGTCTTTTCAGCTTCTTGTTCAACTTGGGAGTAGAAAATAGTCTGGAGGAAATAAATCTGGTGAGTAATGGGTGGGGATGCTTTTGTGTGTCAAAAAGTGACGCACATTTGCAGTTTTGTGAGCGGGCGCGTTATCGGGCGACTGGAATGCGGCGGGACGAACATGTTGAATGCCTTTCAGGAGACGATCCATAACTCCTTTATAAAATTCTGCATTTGCTGTTCTCTCCCTTCGTTACGAATTCATTGTGAACCACCCCTTGAGAGTCAAAAAAATTTTCCACAACTTTTTGATGCGTGACTTTCGAAACCTCAATTTCTTCGTCTAGGACAGGGATTCTTAACCTATGGTACGCGTACTACTGGTGGTACGTGAGCCACTGCCTTACTGGTACATCTAATATCTTGAATTAAATATAGTGGTACGCTACTGGAAAAGGTTGAGAACCCCTGGTCTAAGAGATGTCTCACCAACCCATTTGGAGCTCTGTCGCTTTGTTTCAGGATCGTAGGGAAACACTAACTTTCATCTCCCGTAATGATTTTGTCAAAGAAAATTTCGTCTGCATCCGCCATCGCGATGCAAATATCCTGACAAGACAAAAAACAGCTGTCTACAAGATTAGTTGTAATTGTGATCTACACTACATATGACAGACTGGCAGATCTGGTGAGATACGCCAATCGGAACACTTCAAGGACGTTGAGAATGAAAGAAAACAGAAATCAGAGCTAGCAGCACATACAACGGAAACAATGGCAACGAACTGAAATCCTCCACATCAATTACCGCGTTTATTCAAAAGCCTTCAAAGAATCAGCTGAAATGATGAAGCGTCCTCTACAGTGTAACAAAAAACAATAGAAGCTTTTACATCAAGTCTGGTCTTCTTTAATGCATCACCGACACACCTGTATCTACTAGTAGTATGCAGCAAACAGCGTAATAGCGAATGCACGCTTTCCATTGTTTAAACATTTTCAAATATTTTTCACTAGAGATGTTAACTGTTATTACTTGCTTTCTAGTTTTTAGTTTATGTTATTTCCTGATGAAGTGAAACAAAGTATTTTACGAAACTATTCAAAATAAAAAAAAAAAGTTTCTATTTGACGTCTTTGTGGTTTTATATAGTTCTAAAGAAAATAGTTCTAAAAATGTCCTATGTCCATAGAAGCCTACGCAGCGAGATAATAAGTTTTGAATTTAGCAACTGGCTACTTACTTTTGTTCTCCAAAAAGGTCACGGAACATAAATATCGCTGCCCTCAGTTTTTGGTCCTCATCCAACAAATACGGTGAGAAGTTGAAGCTGTAAAATAGAAAATTCAGTAAATCTCTGTTAAAGTCATTAACAAAGAAATGAAACATGAAACAAGAAATTAAAGTAATATGAAATATTACTTTCATATTTTTCTAACGATTTACGTCGATCTTCCTCTGGTATTACAGAAACTAGTCTCTCTCCCAGTGTTCCCACAATTGATTGCCTGCGTTAAGCATTCTTTTTCCGACATTTCTTAGCCATATCATCATCATCATCGTAATTTGCCGACATTTGCTGTCAGCAGCAAGTATCAGACTTTGTCTCTTTCTGGATGGTGCTTTGCTGAAGCTATTGCGAAGTCACGCGACTGTCAATTTTCCTTCACTGTTCTTCAGATGTTTACTATGGAGTGCTTTAATTTTCCAATCTTCGGATTTTTTGCTATTTCTTTGTGTTTACAATTTTTTTTAGCTACTACATTTACTACTTTTTTCTTTGTGACTTCGTTTGGCATCTTTTCCTTCCTTATTTTAATGTCATTCAGTGCTCTTCTGTTTTTATGCTGTTTGCTTGACTTGTAAAAGTCCACGTCCTCTACTTTTCACGGATAAGTATAACAGATTTATACTGAGTGGTCCCTTAATTAGAAACACCTTCCAGTTTGGGAAAATGAACCATTCCTGAAGACGGTGAATCACGTGACAGTTTGCTATATAAACTCGGCAGGTAGGCATCTGACGGTCCTGTTTTTTTGTGTGTTTCATGCATTAGAATGGACACAAGAAATGACTTAGGTGACTTTGAGCATGGTATGATTCTTGGTGACAGTATCTCATAAACGTTTACTCTTCTGGGCTTTTCACAAACAACGATGTTTTGGGTGTACCAGGAGTGGTGTAATAGTCAGAGAACTTCAAGCCTACGGCAGTCCTGTGGACGAAAACAGCTCATTGGCTCAGAGGAGAATAACAAGGATTGTGAAACGTAATAGGAGGTTCACAACTAATCAAATCGCAGCTCATTACAATAGTAGCTGTCAGACCATCATCTCGGAGCGCACAGTTCTTCGCACGCTGTTACCGATGGGATACAAGAGCAGCTAAGAACAGGAAGATGCGACTCCAATGGGCACGTGATCACCAACACTGGCAGAACCAGAATATGACGGCAACGACATAAGACTATTATAGACCCTTCCTTCCAAGTAGGAAGGACGCGTCTATGGACCCTTCCTGTAGTGGTTCAGGGAATATTTTCTTGGCATACATTAGATTCAACTGGTATCCGGGGATCTAATTATGTTTGCCGATTAGACTTGCTATCTTGGTGGAAGCACTCGAGATATGAATGAGTACTTCCAGCACGACAATGTGCCATTCGACAAAGTGCATAGCTACTCCGTATGGCCAGCTCAGTCCCCACACCCGAACCGAATAGAGCATCTCTGGGATGAGGTAGAACAAGCAGTTCGCAGCAGCAACTTGCCGCCATCCAATATGCGACAATTGGGTGATGCCATTGTGACAGTGGAGAAACATCCCAGAGGAATGTTTTACACACTTACTTGAATCAAGGCCCTTCTTAAGGCAAAAGGAAGGGGGGGGGGTCTCACTCGTTATTAAATACTGTTCCTAATAAAGTAGGCACTCTGTATACATCATTTATCATTGCGTCGATGCAAAGCATGATTCATTGTTATTCATTTTAGGATTTTACAATAAAGTGCGTTTAAACAGATTTATGTCTGTCCATATTCAGTTATCTTCTACATATCTGATTACAAGGATTTGTCCAGTGTATATAATTTGGAAGTTAAAGTGTTGCCTCTATTTGGTTGCATTTCTAAATATTGCTGAATTCTGAATATTAAAGAGTAAACCTTCAATTTGCTCTTCATCCCAGTCCGCACACGGCATTTATTTGCTAATACGGCATTTCGGGCATCAATGCCTATAAATAAATGCTGTGAGAGTTATGAAAAAATATATAGAGATTACTTCTCAGGCTAATAACCATATTGGTCATTCACTTTTGGATACTCTCCATCACTTCTTCTCAAGAAACCAAACAAACAATCAAATCTGTAATCACAGGAATATATGTAGTCTTATCAAAGTCCTATTTTCCCCTTTAGAGAAATAATTACTTTTTATCTTTACTTGTCATTGCGTTCTTCAAAACCAAGTAATCCTTTGAGATATATTGCCCGCATTTACAATAAGACAGGCTTAAACATATCCTCTGATCTTCAACTACCTATCCAGGATCAACCTGAAATCCATAACGATTTCTTTCAGTGCCTTACCACAAGTGTTATACATAGGTTGTTATCTTTTCAGCTTAACATGCATAACTTTACAGTTTGCGACATTGAACTGGTAACCATTATCATTGGCCCACACTTCTAGTCTATTTCATCTTGCAGAATCTGCATATCATCTTTATTAACTATTGCCTTTCTCAATTTAGTACCATCAGCAAACTGGATGTATTCCCCTCCCCACGAAATCATTTTAGATATAATTTATCTAAAAATTAAACAGCAGTAGTCCTTCTACAGAATCCCTCTGGTATACTACCGGTTATGTGCTTTCTTTTGTTAATTCATTGTTAACAACGATTAACACACAATAATGTGCAAAAGACGTATCGAAAAATTTATTAAGATAGGCTCAAACCACAGCAAAAATTCCCTGGAAACAATGACAGTTCAAAAAAGCCATTAGATCTTTTGATCCCCTCCCTCTCCGACGCATGTAATTCCATTCCACGGAAAGTATCACTGCCATACACTAAATCAGATAGTTTTAAGGAAATGCAACCTAAAGATCATCTTCGGTTGATCCAGAATCCAGATCCATAGTTCCAGAATTACTCAATCCTTTAACGAACGAACTACTCATGATCTGTTATCATTCATCTGTTATCATTCCAACAAAATTCCGTCTCTTCATTAGATCCTATCAAGAAGAAAAGTCAGATTTCATATTTACTTTTTCTCTTTTCAAAATCACAATAATAAACATCCTTCTCCTCAAAAGAGGAAGAGTTAAGTCTTGGAAAGAGAAAAAGTCAACATGCTATTGCAATGGAGTAGACTAGGAAATGAAAAAAAAAAACATTCATAGATCCAAATATAAATTTGAAAGCCTCTTTGGAATCGACTAACTAGTGGAACATTCTGAATTTATGTAATTAAACATCAGTGGGTTATCAGCCGTGTTATACTCCCAAGATTGAGATTTTTCATTATATAATCAGTGGTAAAAAATTATCGTGCTACAATATCATTAAAAACCACTCGCTATTGATCACTGATAAAATACGATGTTCATTCGCATGCTCTGTACAGTGCAATAACGTGCATAAAAAATTAGCCGCCATATCATAATTAGTACTGTATTTCTAATTAGACGAGCGCGAGATCACTATATTTATCACACTGATGCTCATGCTGCTGATAAGATTTTTTTAATAATCTGAACAATTGCATATGTAAGTTGATCTAATTGAAGTGGTAGATAAAATTTCGAATGTGGTTGGAAATTAAAATTCTAAATTAAAGTCTCTGCCAAAATTCAACTACCAAATAATGTATAGCGAAACGCCACTACATTTTGATAGATAAAAGCTCTTTAATAATCCTTCATTGGTAAAGAATGCCTCTGATGTTTTTTAAACATTATAGACGTGCTAAAATGAAATCTGATATTTCATTTTAGAAAATAAAGTCTTATAAACCAATCGTCAGTCCCAAGTCTTTCAGAGAAAGATTTTCTCTTACGATGTTGCTATATAAGACCTCTAAAAATAAATAAAATATAACAGTGGAAAAAGTTTAATGCATATGCCACACCAGTGTCGAATATATGTTACAAAATGCTGTTGATTAACAGCATATTAAGGATCTTAAGGAGCTTACACTGTATCTTAATATATTTTTAAGTAAATTCTCGTTTAAGTAAAGCATTTTAATTAAACTTAAAGTGTTAGAATTTCTTACCTATTTTTTATACTATAACTTAATTTTTAAAAAATTCATAATCATTACGAAATCTTGTATTTTATTGTAATAATTCGATGGAAAAACATGTGGAATGACTGGCTCCTCTTTCTAAAAGTAAATTATGGAATATTCCTCAAGTATACTGGGAGGTTGAACACTGTTTGAAGAAAATCATGCATTGTCTTTACATTTCTGGGACTGGAATATGAATTACCGTATAGAGTTGATATTTTCGACATTTAAATTTTCCCAATGGCAACGTAAGGTATTTTGGCCTTCGATAAGATTCTAAATATCGGTTACACATCAGTAAAATTCCTTCAAAGACAGTAAGTAAAAGAACAAAATATTGTCAGTAGTGGGACAGTCAAGTACTGCGCAATATTGCTCATTGAAAAAGTTAGACGGAATTGCAGTAAATGTTCTTGCTTTATTGTTCTTGGTTGAAACCAAAGTTTTCTATATTTTTGTACTGCACATTTTGGTCTACCTTTGTTTAGTTTGAGGGAAAATATAATTTTCGTTTTTCAACTAAAGTATAAAGTTAACAGTCCAATCTGAATGCTTCTAGTTAAATAAGCCATTCATCCGTTCATTACTTCCCCTCATTTAAGATAACTTTATCTTAAAGTTATCTTTTTAAGATAAAGTTATGGCGATAAGATAAAAGGTATTTGTGCATTTAAAGGTTGATCTAAAGATAAAGTGTGACATAAACAAACGATGGATAGGACTTGCAGTTAATCAGGAAGAATATTATTGTTAAGCATAATAAATGAGAGTGGTGTTGTGAAAAAGGGGAAGATAGATCCGATTTTTGTTCTCCTGCAGCGGCGTTCAGTGGGTGCCCTTCTTAAGCTTGTCCAGTTTACAGAATTTGTTGGGAATCCGAGTGGCTTACATTAGACCTTAAGATCTTGTATCCCTTCACCCGCTATATTTCGAAGTATTGTAGTTATTCTGGAGCGGATGTGTTTGTCATGAGAAAAAAAAAAGCTATAGGAATGGAAACTATATATACGTTCTCGGCCACGAATATAGATGGCAATACTATTGGCAAGATTTTTTTTTTCTAAGTTGGTACATCTGTCATAAGCATCCATGAGAAATTGCAAGTCATTCTATCAAGTACAGTAGTAGGTTTTACACGGCTGTCTGAAGCAAAAGTGTTGTTTGTATCCACGTGAAGGACGTTCAAAAAGTGTAACAACACCAGAAATCATTGATCAAGTGCACGATATGGTATTGGATGACCGGGGAGTCAAAGTCATGAAATTGCTGAGACTATAGGCATTTCAAAAAAACGTAGGAGATATTTTGAATGAAGAAATGCAAATGAAAAAGCTTTGCGCAAGACGGGTCCGCGATTGCTCACAGCACATCAGAAACGCACTCGACTCGCATGAAAATCTCTGAATAGTGCTTGGAGCGTTTTAATAAGAATAAAACTGATTTTGTGCGTCGATTTATTACTATGGATGAGACTTGGATTCACCATTACACACCAAAATCAAAACAGCAGTCAAAACAGTGGACAGAAGCCGGTTGTTCAGCGCCAAAGAAGACGAAGTTGGTTCTATCAGCAAGAAAGGCCATGGCATTTGTGTGTTGGAATGCTAAAGGCATTTTGTTTATTAATTATCTAGAAAAGGGTAAAACAATAACCGGGGAATATTATTCCGATATTTTAACCATACTAGACGAAAAAACTTGTGAGAAAAGACTAGGTTTGCAGAAGAAAAAAATCATCTTTCATGAGGACAATGCACCTGCCTACAAAGGTGTTTTGGCAATGGGAAAATTAAGGAATCTGCACTATGAATTGTTGGAACATCCACCCTATTCCCCCGATTTGTCTCCCTCTGACTTAACTATCTCTTCCCAAAACTAAAACTCTTCCTCATCTGGTCAGCTTTTTTATAATTGTTATTCTTGATATAATATAATAATATAATTGTTCATATAATAAATTCCCATCCAATTGTAAATTTGGGTTCTCTCAGCCATGTGAAATAACTGGTGATACATGAAGATTTGAGAACGGCAACAAACTCTTGTCTTTGATTCATTCCGTGTCTTTATGTAGCTTGTTGCCGCAATACAGCTCTGCGTTCAGTGAAGATCAACGATAGATCAATAGATATTGCATGTATCACCAGCCATGTGAAATAGCTGGTGATACATGAAGATTTGAGAACGGCAACAAACTCTTGTCTTTGATTCATTCCGTGTCTTTATGTAGCTTGTTGCCGCAATACAGCTCTGCGTTCAGTGAAGATCAACGATAGATCAATAGATATTGCATGTTAGCATGTTATAAAAAGTTTAAATATACACGATCAATAGATATTGCATGCCACCGAAAAGATTAATATAGACATATAGTATATTGAGGTAATGGGATGAGCTACATATTGTCAATCATGGACTATAAATGGTAATGCATTTGCAGTGTAAATAAATACGCAATTCTACAGTCTGTTTTAATCCAAAATGTCAAATAAAACAAGAAAATAAATCATATCTAAGTAGAGACAACGCATCAGCAGGTTTAACTGGTTATGCGGCTGTGTATTTATTAAATTCAGGAAAAATATTTTATGATTACTTGCTGTCCATATCTAGCAAGTAAAAACTGGTGTATTAGTTAGTTTCTGATTGACAGAGCTAGCGAACTGTGATCAGAACTGCAACTTGAGTTTATTGTGAGAAAAAATCGATCTTCAGACAGAATTTGAATATATCAAATGAATGGATGTTGTGAGTGCAAGCAGTGTGAATGAATTCAAGAATAAGTATGATATCTGGTGCGTGTAGTATATGGCTTCTCTCGATGAGTCCCTGACCTCCCTGGCGGTCTCTCTTAATAATAATAATAATAGTTTTCATTGTGATGCTTATATATATATATATATATATATATATATATATATATATATATTATTTTATTATTATTATTTGAATTTCCCAAATGTTTTAATTTCCACTTTAGATACCTTACACACCATCCTAGCCAAGTCTCTCTCTCTCTCTCTCTCTCTCTCTCTCTCTCTCTCTTACTTTATTTAAATGTCAAGAGGGAAAAAAGTTAGCCTTACTCTTGAAGCATATGTTCCTCTTCAAGTGGTGGCGCTTCCATGACAGTAATGAACTCATGCTCCTTACAGGTATTATGATAAGAAAGAATTTCCATTGCAACCTTGTACTTTTGCTCAGAACGCCGAATTTTGTCATAAAGCTGCACAAGCAAACAAGAACTATTATTTAAAATTATATTACAATGTCATGACAATAGGTTAAAATTGCTCTTATTACAGGTACCCAAAAGAAAAGTAACGATTACCATGAGAGAAAAATAAAATGATCAAATGGTTACATGAAAATACTGATTACTCATAAAAGTCCTTAGTTTTCAATCAAGTTGGCAAACAAATACTTTTCCGTTATAAAAAAAACGAGGCAGTGCAGTCCTGTTATAATATACCAATGGTTTGTTCAGTTTGATAATCTTGTGGCTGTTATTGCTAACCTTGTTAACAGTAACAGCAATAGTAAAAGTAATGATACTGATATGGTAATAATAATAATAATCCTAATAGAATTTTTTTTCACTCAAATATTTGTTTTATTGATCTCTCAAGTATTTGCATATATATAATAATCATCATGTTGAGTAACATTCCAACATATTATTTTACAAAGTTCAGTACTAGGTGCTGCGTATATATAGTTCATTTTTCTACAAAGATTGGATTTCAATAATAATAATAATTTTTTTCACACAAAATTTATTATTCATACCTACTATTTACATTATATACATTTGTGTATATCTGCTTACAATAGCATAATGCATAAGCTATATACATCTGCACTCATCTAAACTTGTCTATATAAACAATGAATCTTAAGGTGAGAATCTACTGTTAACAATTTCTGTGCTAAAAATGATTGGATATTGCATATATATTATGATTTTCTGATGATATTTTACAACTTATAATAATTATAATGATAATAATAATTCAATAACAATAAAGTTTCTTATTATATAGTTATTATATAATAAGAAATATGCTGCATAATAACTAATATAATTATATTAGTTATTATGCAGCATATTTACATATATACTATTATTGTTGTTACTTTTTTATCACTACAAAAATTCAGTATACAAATAACTGAGTACATTCGTTTTTGATAAATTTGTTTGTTTGGGTGGCATTTTTGCTATCTTTCTCTAAATTTGTGCTGAGCTTATCTGAGGAACATAAGATATGGCGGTGGTTTCGTGGTTTTGTTTCAGTACCCATAGCAAGCCAGGTCGATTAATCTGTAGAGGCGAATACACTCACCCACGGACAACCACTGCATGTGCATGGTTTAACCTTTTTGAAAGGGAGGGGGATTAGATAGGCCTTATTTGTGTCTTTATATTGGTGTTTATAATATTAATACTAATTATACTAATAGTAAATAGTATACTATACTATGTATGACATGTAGTGTATGACACAGTTCGACATCTTGCAGATCTCTGCTCTTATCTTGTTCCTTACTTACGCATACATCTTTATTCATGCTTGATCGGTCCGAACCGGGCGAATACAGAATCGTTCTCTCTCTCTCTCCATAAGCATTTCCATAATAATAACCATTCCCATCATTATACACAGTTACATAACATTCTCGCTCTTACTCACAGATGCTCACGATTCCACCTATTAGAATTCAGTTTCCCTGACTCTCTATGTCAGATTTTTATCACTTAATAATTTTTCAAGACTCCTGTTGCCAAACGCATTCAATTGTAGGCCTCTTATACAAATCAAGTCTTTCCTCAAACTAACTTTACACATCCAAAAACTCGTATCCATTCTCTCTACACAGCCCATGCATCGAATGGTTTGCTATCGCAGCCCTTCTTCGTAATTCATTTCCATCATATCTAGGTGATATACTAACGATTTTTACTTTCTTACTCTTCACCTTTACTTCTTCCAACAACCTTTTCATATTCTCTCTCTCATATATTGAATTTATCGCTAGTTAAGTCGTTGGTATCTACCAGAACTACAACCTCTTTTCCTTTTTCCTTTTCTTTTCTCTTTTTCAATTTCTTGCGTTATATTTTTAATTTTTGCTCCGGGAAAACTTGACATTATAACCGACTCTTCAATTGGTATGTTTTAAGATAATATCCTCCTTTTTACAAACTTACCTTTACTTACCAGATTTTCGTTATTACGCTCTAACTTATCCGATTCTGTACTTTGTTCTTTTCCATTTTGCTGCTGAACTTTTCTTTATTCTTCTTGTGTTCTTCTAAACGTCGAAGACTTTCTGCAATTCCCTCGTCGTCTGTCTAATAATCTGCTTTAACCTAGCGATTTCGGATGTTGAATTATTTTCCATGATTTAACATCCGAAGTAGTGAACAAGAAGGGGGGGAAACCTTCTTGTTTACTACTTCGCTGTTCTTATTAGCATTCCGTTTCTTCTGCGTTTTCGGCTCCATTGTACACCTGTATTTAATATTACAATATCACAATAAAATATGTTATAAAGACACTAAATACTCTAAAAACACGAAAATCTATTCTAATATACTATAAAATAATAATTGTCTAAGGAAAAACACAATCAAACAGATAAAAACCAGCAATTTTACACGAGCGCTAAATTACCTCCAAAACAGAGTATAGTAATATAATGTATCATATAGTATAGTAAATATATGATAAAGAGCCAAGAGGCTATTTTTCCGGCGGGGAAAATTAAGTTAAAGGGATAATCAATGAGGGATTTATTATCCCTTTAACTTAATAGAAAATATATGTACTATAAATACTAAATAGTAGTAAAATACCCTAGTAATAGTAATATTAATAATTGTAATATTTGTTGAGATGATTACTATTATTTGCCTGCTTGGTTGGCCAAATGGTCAGCGTATCCCCAACCAACAAACTGTAGTGTAGTTACGAATTCTGCCTCAACATGAATATTTATGATTGTCCTTAGGGAGGGGGATGAATTTCTTAACTCCGTGGATGATCACAGCACCGCGTAGAGGCTGAAGTGGCTTGAAAAAGTTGTTTGGTCTTTAGATTAGGATTTTCAGATTTATATATACATATATGTATATATAATTTAGCAAAGTGTTCTTGATAAACTATTCACTATTCGTCATATTGATGTGCTAATCAAAATTTCTTAACTCTCTGTTATTTACTTATAAGGCACAAAATTTAACAGTTACATTATATTACAAATCTATATACACCGTGTTGCAGAGATTATTCTAATACACTAGTTGCAAACCACCTACCACACTGAGCTTAAACGCAAAAGATGAACGCTGAATAATTGCTGTGCACATTACTGGAATTGGGCGCATGGCGAATTAACGGACTTCTATGAGGTGTTATATCTGTAATAATAGTCATCACTTAGCATTTGACTGCAGAATACCTAGCGTATTAGAGATTCTTTCATTAAATGAGAAGCGTAGTGAAGAAGAAAAATAAAAATGTCAGACCATCTAAACTAGCTGAGAATGCGGAAAAGAGTTGTGTTCCATTCATGTGCACAGTATTAGAAGACACTCCGAATCCTTTCCAGAACGCAAGGAGCCGATATGAGAGCTTTTTAGATGAAGGTGCCTTCACCCGGTCGTATTCAACGGAGCCAGAGTGTTTCTCTTCCCGGAAACGCTCGCTTTCATAAAGCATGCACACCGACTGGCGAATATCCAGTTAACGGACATAATACACTGAATTCATATTAGTTGCTTCAGCGGTACAGATCTCGCCGTGAACAATTATGGAATGTATGAAATAACTAATCACGATATGTTCATCCGATCTCTTCAGATCAGATGGACATGTTTAAGTAGACTAGCTGCCAGGAAAACGTTAATTCTTAATTTATCGTTCTCTTATTATTATTATTATTATTATTAACATTCCGCGATAGTTCAGTGGATACACAATCCAGTTGTGTATCACTATGAATATGCACCATATGCCTATATTATTACATCTGTAGCAATATGTTTTAAGGAAATGGAAACGCAGTGGTAAGATTAATCACCAGAGTCTCGTGAACAGAAGAGCATTTTTGGGATAAGAAATTCATTGAGGAGAAGACAGACCAACACTTCCTTATTCACTGTACAAACTGACATTTTGGTGGAGGAAAGAGTTGAAATATCAGTGTCTGCTTTTCAACATTTAGTGGAAAGCCTACTCAAGAGTTGCAGTGAGTTGATCCCGGTATAGAGAGGTGTAGTGAAACAGTCAGATGTCTATGAAATTTCTGCAACACAGTTTAAATTTAAATGTGGTTATTTGTATTGATGCCATGATAGAAGGGATGATATAAGCATCTGTGTTATTACGTTTGTTTATGATGACGAGATAGGAATGAATTTTTCATACATTAATGTTTATCTCTGGTGGTATATAATTAGTACTGACTGTAGATGTAAATTACATGTCGAATATACTAATCGAGATTAGATTTGTATCCCACTAGGCGTATCAGGGAAGTATTTCTCTCTGAATGTACTTCTGTAGAAGCTTCTTTGGTTTGATTTGAGGAAAGTATAAATGGTATGACAATTGTAAGTGGAATTTTTGGATGTGTGTGTGTGTGTGTGTGTGTGTGTGTGTGTGTGTGTGTGTGTGTGTGTGTGTGTGTGTGTGTGTGTGTGTGTGTGTGTGTGTGTGTGTGTGTGTGTGTGTGTGTGTGCGCGCGCGTGCGTGCGTGCGTACGCGTGCGAAGATGCCGAGTAGTGGACAGCGGGTGGGGGGGGTTGTAAGTTCCTTGAGAGTAAAACTTGTATTTATTGGACAGTACCTGGGATTAGGGAAGGAGATATTAGTTAGTGTGCATTGTAAAACGCTATGATATTCTTTAGGTGGGGGGGGGGCAAGTGTTTTAAAGTCCGATAAACTGTCATCATCTTACGCAATGATTTTTATGCAAAGTTTTGTTGTTCGAGGTGTTTATTTTTTTTTTTTTTTTTTTTTTTACGTAGAGGCAGGAATAGTGTTCAAACCTTGTTCGTTACAGCACATTATAGTGTTTTGTATTGTCGAAAATGTCAATATAACATTTAGTATTAATTTGTTTGTATACAATGACAAAGATGCTAGCCCAAACAGAGTTTTGCCTGTCATTGTGTCTCCATCGTAGGTAAAGCATCTCCACATGACATCGCGGTCACCACACTTCACTGGGACGGTACACTCTGACAAATAATGTTCTGCTGACGGCGGCCTTACTTAAACACGTCCATCTGATTTGAAGAGTATGTACGGTAAGTCGTCATACCTGACTTTCTAAAGTACTGTCCAGTCACTACGGCGAACTCTCTACTGCGCATACAAATTTAGGAAGAATGTTTAGGGTATCCTTTCCTTGGAATTCCTGGTTATATCAGCTGGGGATGCAGTGATGGACATCTGATCGAGAGAAACAGTTGATTCTATTTGTGTGGAGTGGGGGAGAGTGACGGTTTTCCAGCATTCTCCTATTCCTTTCTTCTAGTTTCTGTCCTAACTACTTCTTGCACCACCAAGCTTCCACTTTTTTATTAAACACCAATCACGGTTGACCTGAAACTCCAGATGCTGCATTCGCACAAAATGATCGACATCTAATATGACAATGTATAATGACTCCTCTTCAGGAGTCATTTAAACCTTCTCTCTTTCCAGTTTTATAACTGACTGTAGTTATTTAAAACGTGCCTGGTCTTTTATACCTTGAGATGCTCGTATGGTTTGTTATTATAAGCATTACTCGAGAAAAATTAAGTTCTCAGTGTAAAATTTGCATACTGTGTCTGTCATATATATCACACATGTTTCTAGATATCTCGCTTTTTTTTTTACTTTTTTCCGCTTTTTAGTTTTTCCTTACTTTTTTATGTATTCCTTTTCCCACTTTTTGTGTTGATATTCTGAGGACTTCCATTTTCTTTTAGGATCCTTTTCAACGATGACACTGAAATAGATCGTCATACCTGAAGTGACAGAAAAAAAGGCAACTAAAGAAACAGTAAACTTCAAAGTATATCACAGAGAGGAGAAATAAGGAGAATCATTAAAAAAGTTAATAGGAAATGAAACTCAGAAAGAGGGGAAAAGGAGAGAGAGAGAGAGAGAGAGAGAGAGAGAGAGAGAGAGAATAAAATACAAAAGATAAATTTAAAGACAAAGAGACACAGGCACGAGTCCGAAAGAAGTATACAGAAACAGAGAGAAAGGCTGCAAGACATATAAAGAAGGAACGGAAATCATTATATTTACACTGGACCTGAATTAAGGACTGAACTGCAAAGAAATCGGGAGAGAGATACACAACGTGAAAAAGACATGTAAACAAAGATAGTCGAAAATCAGATGAAACAAAGATACCTAAAAGCAAAAAAAGCAAAATAAAAAAATAAAGTACATAGTTCCCTTGTCCAAAACAAAGAATTGACATTTTTCCGACTAACGACAGAGTGCAAAAAGCTTTCTTTCCGGTATGACACTTGGAAACACCAACATTAAGGAACGTGCTCATTAAGCTGTATGGGATTTTTTTTTTACCGAAAATAAAGGAAAATAGTACTAAAAATCTGTCAAACAAAATATATTCTATTATCAGAGGAGCTTGGCTCTGATGTTTGGTGCTAAGTCCACGCACTACATGTGGATATCATAACACAGAAATAACCTAAAAGAGTGCCTCCAAAGGAGTTAGAAAAGCTTCATATCTTCAGTAGACATCTGAAGACAGGCATATGCACTAAGTATTAATCAAATGTCCTGTTTTATCACCCGAGAGAGAGAGAGAGAGAGAGAGAGAGAGAGTGATAACTTAAGACGATCAGTCTACGATCCGATGGCTCATATTTGAAAGGAAGCTATGCACACTCTAGATGTGATGTCTAACCTGCACTACAATAGGTCAAAATTTTATATTAATTCTGTTCGACCTCTCATTCACCATTATCCAGACAGAGACGAATTCTGACATATTTAACCAGATTATCAAATCTTTATCCCCACCCATGGTAATTATATATATATACACACACACACACACACACACACACTATGTTCACAAAAGTATTTGGACGCCTTACATATATTTGGACGAAAATATTCATAGTGTCTTCGTTAAGATGTGCTGCATGTTTTGCGCTGAACACGATTTCAAGATGCCACGTTCAGTTGAACTGACAGACTTCCAACGCATTTTTTTTGACCACAACTAGGTGTCCAAATACTTTTGTCAACATTTGTGTGTGTGTGTGTGTGTGTGTGTGTGTGTGTGTGTGTGTGTGTGTGTGTGTGTGTGTGTGTGTGTGTGTGTGTGTTAACTTCCTTATAAAATTCACTGTTCCTCATACTTTCCATAGATACGAGTTTACTGTGCTAATTACATGTATTTTCTGACTCATTTACTGCTTTTCAGGCGAAATAAAAAATGTGGGTTAGTTGATAAAACTTTATCAACTAACCCACATTCACTTAAAATGCCCTTATAAATGGTCTGCTTTCCTACAAGGGATTTGGACCCAAAATCTTTGCATGCAGTGGACACGATCGTGCTTCCGATGCACCACCCTTCTACTTGTTTGTATATACTGTATACCTACTCAGTCTTCTTCACAGTCTAAAGAATCAAGAAAACTAACAAAATCAAAGAAATATATGATTTTATCAGTCTTTATGACTTGACCACTTCTAGTTCATATGAAAATATTTTTCCTGACTGCGAATTTAATACGCGTTTTGTTTGAAGGATCTATCAGTGAGTTCAATTTTATATCTTCACCTCACCTAGACATCTGATTCAGGTTTTTTTTTTCTCTCTCTTATTTCATATTTATCATATTTTATCATCTCATATTTTTATTCAATGGAATCTATCTGGAACTGTGATACCTGTAAATAGACACTTATAGAGCCTCCGTAGCTCAATCAGTATAAAAGAAGCTCTCTGATCGAAAAGACCTGAGTTCGATTCTCGTCTATGACGTGAGGAACCTTTGTCTGGTCTCTTTCGACTAAAGGTGAGTTAGCCGGTCTCATACGGAGGTAGAGGGCTTTTTTCACCCAGAAACTCGGATGTTTCGTCCCTCAGAACAGGGAAACTGTCCCCGTGAATACACAGGGATCTACAGTCATAAAAAAAAAAAATACAAGTATATACTTAATCCCCCAATCAAGAGGGTTCAACCCTCCCCCACCAAAAGGGAGACGAGGGAGAAGGGGGGGGGGTACCCGATACGATTATTATTATTATAGACACTTATGTAAAACTTTAAAATTTCTATATCCTTATAAATGTTTTAAGGATATAGAATTAAGACTAGATGTATTTTATTTATTAATAACATTAACGTGACTCCTACCTTGGCATGATGTAAGGCAAGTCCACAATAAATAGCAAAAGTTGCAAAAGCTTCTTCATCTGCTTTATTGAACGTTCCATTGATCTTATTGACCATTTGCACAACACCTATTACGCTGGAAATAAAAAAATAATAATAAGTTTGTTACCTCGTATAATGCCGAAGACGACAAAAATGTAATTCTTTGACAAAGCTTGTCATTTCACTCGGAATCCAAATGTAATTACGAATCTATTACAGTGAAGTAGAATTTAGAAGGTTAATAAGAAGAATAATGCTAAAACTGCTCGGCAAAAATATTTTCACGCACTTGACACCTGTTTTGTGATGCATGTTACCACGCGCGCGCACACGCACGCGCGTGTGTGTGTGTGTGTGTGTGTGTGTGTGTGTGTGTGTGTGTGTGTGTGTGTGTGTGTGTGTGTGTGTGTGTGTGTGTGTGTGTGTGTGTGTGTGTGTGCGCGTTTGTAATATTTTGTATTTTTTATTCATTTTTGCCTTATCCGGAAACCCTGTTATAGAGATTGAACATGGATCTTTTTTAAGCCATCTCAGGCCTCCAATAAGCGGACAGGCGGTCTCACACAGAGCATCTCCCGCCTATACTTGAGCTGGTATAACATTAAACTATTGTATTTAATTAGCAAGCAGGTACTACAAATTCCTCGGTGCCTAATTTAAATTAAACACCGAGGAAGTTGATTTGAGTGCGTGTATATATGCTTTAAATGCTATCATGTGCTGTCGAATTTGTTGATGAGAGACAGAGAGAGAGAGAGAGATAGTACAAAATTGATTCTTCACTCTCTAAATTGCATATCCATCCAGTGTACTGAAGTTATCAATAAATTATTTTGTTTACTTTTATATTTTTTCATCTCTTTAGGTTTTATTTCACTGCTTTTCACTAATGATAATGATTTAACTCATCTTCTTCGGAGAACTTTCACTTCTATATTTTATTTTTATTTTATTTTGTTTTTTCAGCGGTGAGGAAAGTGCTTATGTTGCGATGCCGTTCTAGCTTCTTGGAAATCTGCCAAAAATTTTAAATCAATTTTAAATCGTCCTCTAACTGCTCTTCCCACCTTATTCGTGTAGGTTAGGTTGGAAGGGGATCGCTACGGGCGCCTTGAATGGAAAAGACCGAGATTCAAATTTCTCGCGAGCAACCTTATAAAGGTTGCTCGCGAGAAATCTTAATTTAAAAGGACCTTTTAAATTAAGATGAGTTAGTCAGTCTCATATGAAGATAGTATGGCCTGTTTTTTATTATTATTATTTTTTATTTTTATAAAATAGGCAAAGTGGTTCTTGAATACCCATTACTATTCTGAGCAAAGCAGACCAGATGAATGAGTTTAGTTGGCCTCTACCGTTGAATTTGGCTTCGAAAATCAGCATGGTATAAAACATGTTCCATTTTCACTTGCTTTCTACTATTGCTACAGGGTGTCTCAGAAAATGTATACACGCTTTTACAGCCGGTAACACACTAAAGTTTCGTGTGTAACTGATTTGAATAAGGGCTGGAATGAGACTAAGCTTTGAGGAATGGAAATTTATCCTAAAGTGCTACTGGAAGTGCGAGAACATAAGTGAAGTGTAAAGACGGTTTAGAAGGGAGTTTCAGAGATCCACCAACGTGACTCACTATTACTCAAATTAGATCTAAGCGTTCTGTTTTCTGATTTCTCTCAGTAACTTCATAGCGCGCTCAGAAGAGCGACGTTGTGTGCGTCCATTAGTTGGAAAAACTCTTCCATTTGATTCATGATGTTAATCTTTGAAGTGGAGTTAGTTAGTCTCATGTGGATTTTTCTGTTGGAAAACTCAATTTTTTCCTCCATATAAACAGACCTATCCGCCATAGAACACCAACAACTTACCGATAAAAATACATTTAATGAATGGAAGGAAGGTAATTGTGTAATGAAGCGCCCTCCTGCGATGAGTCTTGGAAATATAAGAAGTATATAAAGTAATTTATTTCTAAGTGATTTTCATTTAGAGCGATTTATGTTAGTTAATTACAGTAAATATTAATATCTAACCATGAGCTTTGCTTGAGTTCGCTTTCCATCACTTGCCTAGGAAAGAAACGTGTTTAAATATTGTTTGTGGGCGGAGGAATTTTCATCGTATTAATTATCAGGCCAGTCTTAAATTAATCATTTAAAGACTAATCCATTCTTTTTCTGCGGAACGTTGGAGAATTTATCACAAGACTACCTCAGGCACACTGTGTAACATGAAATGTCCTTCGGTAATAATAAAATTCCAGCCTCTCATGTTACTGCTTATTTATTTTTATGTAAGGATATTTCATGTAACGCAGTGTGTCTGAGGTAGGTCTCGTGATAATTTCTCTAACATTCTGCAGAAAAGAAAAAACAACAACACTGTTTTGAATTTTAGCCGACAAGCCGGCTTTATCTTCCGGAATACAATTAAATTTTTAGTCTGAAATTCAATAAAATCGCCTCGTGCAAATACAAATAATAGTTAGGCTTAGAACCATCGCTTCAATCTGCTTTCACAGAAATGGACAGAACTGCATTTATGATGAAAAGTTGAGAACGACTACTTATCGAACTAAAAGGATGCTACTGCCTCCCCTTTTTTTTTTTTAATCATACAAATATTACACACTATAGTAGCGGTGTGTATAACGTGAAGATCTCAAAAAAATTTTCTGTCTTTAATAATAATTTCTAAAATAAATTATGAAAATTATGAAATTATTATTCTAAAAGAAATAATTTCATATCGTTTTCGCACTCACTCACTCGCCTCAAAGATGTCAGGATACTCATCTTCCTGTTCTCACTCTAACATCCTTAGTTTTCTGATTCTACGCATCTCCCTCTCTCTCTCTCTCTCTCTCTCTCTGACCAAATTTTTCTTCAAATACTCAACTACAGATATATTCAAATGTCTGTCATTATTGAAATATAATTGAAGGGTACAGGGGAAAAACAACTTCAGTCCAATTTGGCCTTCAGGCCATTATTTGCCATTTGGTTTTTTAATTTTTAAGTACTATTTAAATTAATTATGCTTAATACACATGAATGTACCATATCTATTATTTTTTTATTTTGTTATGCTATGTTTACTTGCATTTTGGCAACAAGGAAAATTTAATACGTTTTTTTCGGAAGTCAATATCGTGGACTGAAGTTGTTTTTCCCCTGCACCCTTCAATTATTTTCGTCCATTAGATCTTATCTCCAGGAAAACACAGTTTCATCACTTTCTCATCATGCATATCCCTTATCTTGGAATCGCCATGGTATAATATTGACTTCCTTTTATTCTTCCCACAATCTTTCATACTATTTTGTCTTTTATCTCGAACTTGCCATTCGATGCCTTCCATCTGCAATAGCGAATCATCTTTGCAGGATTCTAGGTGCACAATAAAAGTTTCGGAATCCGAAGAATTAGCATAATCAGAATTGAACGGCGGCTGGCACAATCCATCCCCGTCTGGTCATTTCATATCTTTTGCATGTTAAAGATACAGATTTTACTTTTGTCTGTCCAGTTCTCTCTGTTCTTAATACAGCGATGTCTAGGTTCCTCTCTTCGTAGAATTTCATTTTTTTCGTCCAAGTTCATTCGTAAACTTTAAAAAAAATCTAATTTATAGTTTTAGTGTACTGTAAAACTAGAAATTTTAAGCACTTACTGTCCTCTGATGAAAATTGGCATACAAAGCAGATTCTTTGTAGTGTAGCCTGTCTGTTGATCTATCGCCCTTGGGGAAAATAACAACAATATATAAGCACTTATGTGAGAGCTCAAATTGTTAATTTCTGATTAATAATAAATTACTGTCGTAAAATGCAAGTTGATTCACTGTAATAATTAATTTAGTTTGGATTGAAATATGCAAGTTTCACTTTAACTAGGAAATATAATTGCTGTTTCCTCTTAGTTAATTAATTTGGAAATAAATTGATAAATATAACTAATTGAGCGTTAAGTCATTTTATTTATTTATTTTATTTTATTTTTTTTTTGAAACGAACAATATTTAGTGTTTCCTTAGCCTTAATCATTCATCAAAGTTATAAACTGAACTTACCTGTTGAATCTGTCATCATTGTACGCATCTGGAATATTAAGGGACTCTCCGGTCATTGCAACATAGCCCGCAATTCCAGTACCAATTGGAAACCTACAAATACAAAGTATCGTGTATGTTTTAATACGGGATATTTTCAACTTGCAGCACCAAGTTCAGCAGTGCTATTTTGGAAACGAGAACACCCCTGCTGAGTAAAAAATGGGAATATTGTTTACAATTATGATTTAACTGGTCAAACCATGAATATCATATAAATACGTTACTAATTAGCAAAGCTTTGTTAAAGGAGACATCGATTGAAGCAAACTGAAAGTTGCTTTCAATTTGTTTTCACTTACGGTTCTTTTATATAAAGACTTATAGCTACTGAGATCATAACTACCACTACTAATCTTACCTGATTTCCTTAGCAGCATCCATGTTGATTGTCTTCTCACCATCAGGTCCAGTGACGTCAAATATCCTTGCGTATAGTTCTTTACTTTTTGCATCGACCAGAAATAAAGAAGCTCGATCAGCATTCACAAGTTTCTGGGCGAATGTCTTGAAAGCAAAATATGAAAGTCATTTTGTACTTTCTCCGTCCAGTTACGTACTTCATTAATTAATTACTTAATGTTAAATCAAATCGTAATTCCGATTACCTACCATTATTTTGACAATGACACTGTCCATGCTCACCATGTCCTGGAATATTGACCTGAAAATTAAAGAACAAGTGTATACAATTACTATTAATTTAGGCAAGATGGTTAGTAAGGATGAGAATCTACAACAGCAAACAAACAGTATATGAAATTACAAAAAATATTAGTAAGGAAACATTTTATTTTTCATTGTATGATATTAGAAATCTTCGATCTAGAACCAGTTGTAGTCCGAAAAGTGAAATGAAGTTCTGTGGATAGTTTGTAATGCAAGAAGTGCGATACACTTAAAAAAAAAAAAGTGAAAGCGAGATAAATGAAGACAATTATCTCACAATAAATTATCTCACGCCTTTTTATTTGCATCTCACCGGACTAAAAGACAGCGCTTTTAGTCCGAACTTTTAGAAATCGGTGCGATCTGTCTGTATGTCGCCAATGGATGTAATGCTTTTCTAGCTGGAGCGGATAGACGAAAGGTGTCGAGTTTGTTGCATATAACTGCCACATATTTCGTGTTAATGATCATACCTAGCATCTAATGTATGGTTCCCAAACTGTGAGATGTACCTCACCTTCGGTAGGTATATATATAGAGAGAGTCCAGAGAGGCGCAAAGAATCTTTTAGTTGTACATTGTTACAATAAAATCCACCTTTCCCAAAATACAAGTTTCAAATGAGTAACATGGCGATGGAGGAGGCTCAAGCATTGCTTTCGCTTAGGCCAACTTGTCGAAGTACAAATCAAATCAATTTGGATTTGATGCTGATGCTGATAAGAAGGATGATCTCATCGAACTACAGAGCAAATCTTTGCTAAGACAAAAATTCGTTAATCATAATCTTGATAAATTCTGGTGTTCCCAAATGGCTTCATATTAAGTTTTTGCAAGTAATGCTCTTTTAGCCTTAATCCTATTTGCTACAACCTATCTATATGAATCTGGTTATTCAACATTAGTCAGTGTCAAGACAACGTTTAGAAATCGATTAGATACCAAACGTTATATTCGCCTAGCACTGTTTAAGACTGTTCCTCGATTTTCTGTCCTAACTGGTCGAAAGCAGCAACATCCATCTCATTAAAGTAGATATGATGAATTATGTAATTTATTTAGGATAAATAATTATTTTTGTTTCATTTGAATATTTTATTTTTTATATCTTTATTAAAAATAAAGTTCTTTATATTGTTTTCATTGTTCATTTGCGTTCATTTTAATGTTTGGATTTTTAGGGGAGGCGTGTACATTAAGATTACACTAAAGGAAGGGGGGGTGATGTCAAAAAGTTGGGAAATCCCTGATCTAATATATGTATATATGAATGAAACGTGAGTTGTACAGCTGGATTACAGAGTAATCCAACTTTGTTCCTAAATAAAAAGAAAATAGTAGCTTGGGTCAAAGATCTATCAACTCAAGAATCGGAAGAAAAAAAAAAAAAAAAAGGACTCAGAAAAGTTTCTCTAGTCGATAACCGATATTAGGAAATAAAGTGCGGAATATCGAAATATTCAAATTTAACTATAAATTGCATTAAGATGCATATTCTCTAAAATTTTCTCATGATCGTGATCCTACTGTTTTTCTCCTTTTCTGCAGTTTTAGAAATAAAAAAATCATATTTTTATATATTGTTTTTTATTTTTGTTTTTTTTAACGAGTATTATTATAATTATTACATAACACGTATATGAAACTTTCGAAGCTTAGACGAAGCATTTAGTTAAAAAACCTAGGTTCAAATCCGTCCAGAACGCGACGAACTTTTTATCAGAACTTTGCAACTGTGAGTGAGTTAGCCGGGCTCACACGAAGGCGGCCGAGTTTTCTCCTCCTGGAAACTACAGAGCAAATCTTTGCTAAGGCAAAAATTCTAAATCATAATCATAATCTGGTCCGGCAAACGGACCAGAAGAGTATACACGCGATTTACAGACTTTGCACACGATGCAGATATCATAAACAGTATCTGGTTTCTAAGAAGTCGAGTTCTTACAGGCCGTTGGGCCTAATATGAAAGAGAAGATGAGATAAGAACACCTCGCTCTGGTCCCCCAGATTCTTCGCAGATGGCCACATTGTATACTACATTAGACTACGAGATGCTTCGGTAGGGCATTCACGATACGTCTCGATAGTATGTCTGCAATTGAAAAGATCGTCCCATTTAGAATGCGCGGAATTATAAGGATTTTTAAGTAGAAGGTCAGAAGCCGGTCTCATAGCCTTACTTGCTTTGGAGTGATTCAAACGCGCGCGCGCACGCACGCACGCACACACACACACACACACACACACACACACACACACACACACACACACACACACACACACACACACACACACACACACACACACACACACACACACACACACAAATTATCCAGTTCTATTCCTCAGACATAATTTGTATGGGTGATCGTTCTCCAGTTCGTTCTCCTGTTTTTCTGAAAAAAAATCCGAATTTCCAGGAGGATAAAAAAAAAAAAATGCTACCTCTGTATGAAACTAGTGAACCCACTTTCAGTTGAAAAACTTCTTCCTTCTCCCCAGCCCCCGAAAAAAAAACCCTGTTATAGCAAGACTTTTACACCCAGATCTTTTCCATCAAAGACTCGTGTTAAGTTGTTCGTGAAACATCACCGAGACAGTATACATAACTTTTAACATTGTATTCTTTTTTAATCTTTGTATTTTGAATATTAATTTCCTGTCGTATAAACATGACGTTACTTAACCCAAAATAACTTTAACGTCATCTATAAAATATCAGCATCCCAAACAGGAGGGGAAAAAAAAAAGCCCGCAAGGTCAAGAGTGATTTGCAGTGTGGTGGTTAAATGGCTGCAGACTAATGTATTCTGTCTGCCATAACTTAGTTGGCATCTCTACAAACTGCAAGAATATTACAACGAATATGAGAAAGTTTAATTAGGTATTGTTTCTGGGAAAATTCCCATGCTACTCCTCTTAAACACTATTATTATTATTATTACGGCTATTATATGGGAAAAACGTTCTCCTGTTTTTGTTTAAGAGTGTCCATTATTTTAAACACATTGGCTATTTTTACTCAAAAAAATTATATATATATTTTAGGGCATTATGGTTAAGTATTGAAGGCAATTAGAGCAGAATAAAAGAGGAGGAAAATTTTGTACGTGCCTTGTTTTGATACTAGGATGTCTTCAAATTCCATGTTTCTGCTGAAGGTTGTTTATAACAAGGGGAAGGGAGCGTCTGTGTGTGTGTGTGGGGGGGTGTTTGACGCGGAAAGAATAAATTGGAAACCCGGGTTTATTTTAATAATATATATATAAATATGTATATATTTTTGTGTTTAAGGGCGCTTTTTTGGGGGAGGGGGAAGGGTTTACTTATGGGAAAAACGTTCTTCCCTGCCCCCAGTTTTCCCAATTTATTCTTCCCTCGTCAAACATTCCCCCCGCTTCCTCCCCCCCCCCTTGTTATAAACAACCTTCAGCAGAAACATGGAATTTGAAGACATCCTAGTATCAAAACAAAGTATGTATAAATTTTTCCTCCTCTTTTATTCTGCTCTAATTGCCTTCAATACTTACCCATAATGCCCTAAAAAAAAAAAAATATATATATATATATATATATATATATATATATATATATATAATTTTTTGAGTAAAAATAGCCAATGTGTTTAAAATAAAATATCCTAAACAAAAACAGGCTATAATAGCCGTAATAATAATAATAATGAGAAAGTTTCCCTTTTTCCAACACCCACCCTACTGATATGGCTTCTGCTAATCCTCCTGCCTTGTCAGACATGAGAGAAAAATCGGGTTACGCTATGCGCTTCAGTAAACGTACATCTACGAAGGATAATGCATTATGAAGCTGACGTCGAACAGCAACTGAAACAAAAGGAGGAATCACACAGCGTGCACAGCATCCTCGCTGGATAAGAATGGAGATGGAAGTGAGAGAGACAAAAGTATCCTTGTGTCTTATCGATTGTGTTGACGTTAGCCGTGGGGTAGACGAAGAGACAATAAAGTAATCAAAGAAGTGAAAGAAGCAGGTGGAACAAGTAGGTATGATAGTCATGAAGGGAAAAACGGAGAAAGTGAAAGTCAGAAAGTGAAACAAGCAGAAGGAACAAGTAGGTATGATAGTCATGAAGGGAAAAACAAAGAAAACTCCGATCGACGACTCTGAATTGTTTGACTGCTACTTCGGGACAGATGACGTTTCGCACTTATTTGTTGTTTCAATAATTATAATATTAAATTTTAGGATATTAAGTACAGTAAATTAAGATTAATATAAGATTTACCTTAATTTACTGTAATATCAAATAACTGACTTATTTGTTAGTAACTGCTTGGAGGTTAATGATTAAATATCACAGTATGATATGTTTTTTTAATGTAGATATGTAATATTTGAAAGAAGTAATTTAAGCCTAACATATCATCATAAGAATTTAAAAATTAAACTTTCTGTTAATGAAGTACCGTATCATTAAAATCTTAATTAAAAACTAAATCGGTGACATATTGACTAATTTAAAATAATTTTGTTGAAAGGAGTACTATCGAAGAACGTTTATAACCACTTTTCATCTGCAGGTGAGTTACCCAGTCTCATGAGGGTGTTCAGGTTTTTCATCTCGAAGAACCAAGTTTTTTTTTTCATCTCGTAAAATACATGCTAACTAACTAGCCAGAAGAATAAACGCAATTGACATATGTAATAAACAGCAGGCTCTATAACCTTAGCGCTGTGTTTCTCAAACTTCAGATATCCGCGTACCCCTTCTTAAATTTTCATTATTACCAAGTACCCACTAATTAATTAATTAAAAAATAAATTCATTAATTCATTAAAATAAATTAATTAATTTAAAATATTAATTAAAATTAAATATCTATTTTATTTGAATTTATATGTTCATGTAAACAAAAAATATGATTTATTTTTAAATTTTGGTTCTCTAGAGATGTCAGACGAAACAGTCATCAATTTCATTTGATCCAGATGCAATATCAACGTTTTTTTCTTGTTGCTTACAGCTACTTGTATTTGCTATATTGCTCTCTTTTGGGGGTTTTATAAATCCAATCTTTAACCAATGATCCATGCGTAAGAATTTGAAAGCTAAAAAACAACACTGTATTTACTCGAATATAACTCTTTTTTCCCAAAATTAAAGCTAAAAAATCGTATTGCGAGATACGTGTGGGAATTTTCGGAAACTAAAATTTTCAGAAAAAAAACTGAAAATGGGGAGACTTACCAAGAAGCTCCTACTCGCCATCACTACTTTTGGCATTGCGAACAGTTTCTTTGTGTGCATCGTCAAAGTCATCTACCCAAATAGCGTCATCTTCTTTCCCATTATTTCAAGCAAAAATTACCAGTAATTTACAAGACTTGAGGGCAGCGAAGAACTGCATATGATTGGTGCGGTATTAACAAAAGATCGCGCGAACCAAAAACAAATTAGCATTTCAACAGTTGAGTTGAAATGCTAATTCCCTTGAACCGAATTCCATAATATCTGAAACATATTCACTATATATTTCTTAGTTTTAACACGTTAACGACGGAGGTGGTGTCAAGCAAAACCGTATGTTCCACTGGCAACATATGGTTTTGCTTGGTCTACACAGCAGTTTCTGTTGGAGAGGGAATGTGATTCATTAGTTAGTGCCGTTTTATCCAGGTTGTCTCTAATTGCACTGTTTGTTGAAAAACATGACTCCTTTAATTATGCATAGCCGAAAATTGCCACGTACCCACTAACGACCTTTCACGTACCCCCGGAGGTACGCGTACCACACTTTGAGAAACACTGCCTTAGCGCATACGCCTTAATTCCAACCAATTAATCTGAGATGCCAAGGCTGAATTATGCGAGATAAGTACTGTACGCGCTAAATGTTTCATTAGTAGTGTTCATCGATTTTTCGAGCCTTTTTTAACATTGTTAAAAAATTTCCGTTCCCCCTTCAAAAGCACTTTCTTGCTCTGATCCGCTCTGACAATTGATCCAAATCAGTGTTCTTCAGTTAATGTCCAATATTCCTCTTATTCGTACACTGTAGCGAATCCTTTTGCTTCTTCAAAATAACACAGGTGCGTTAATTTTGAAATATGCTTCTAGTACATCAATTCAACTTTTCTTGGAGATCTTAAAGAAATATTGAAAGACTTATGTTTTATCTCGGCACTATCCTTAATCCTTTTCGACCACTGCGGAAAATGCAATAAAAGAAGTTACTAGAAAATACATTTCATATTTACCGAAACCTAATATATAGCATTGTACACCTAAGAAACACTAAGGAGATTAAAACTAAATAGCGATAGTCAGAAAAATGTTTTTAAAATTGTCGTGTTTTCGGAGAAACGTTTTCTATGGCTTCTGCTTATTATACGTTATGTATTATATGCTTGAATTATTCTGAGTTATCTTTTAAGTTCACATACAGGGCAAATTATTTCTCATAAACCTGCTTTAGAAAAACACAAAGCATGTTTGGCCAATCAGTGTGTTTTGTGTTCTGATGCAAGCTTGTCTTTGTCATTTACTCGTAATCTCCTAAAATCCTTTTTTTTTTTAAACTTCATTTGCCCTGAAAGTTGAATAGTGATTTGCTTGTTAATTGTATAAGGGGAAAGTAATTCTGGCATTTCTAGTTGTATATTTGATAAGAGGAAAACATTTCAATCAGTAACGATGCATTGTGTATTCATATCTTGCATCGAGATTATTTGCATTTCAGCTTACTTTCAGAATCAGTGCCAGTAAAATCGTTTATCTCATATTTTTGGATTTGTACTTTCATATAGTGTAATGGTAAATATAATTAAGTGAGAATCACGATAATATTGCACTTTTGTAAAATCATTTTACGAGTAGGAAGTTTCATTTCATTTTTGTGTATTTATGATTCTGATAGGACGTTGCTGTTTTGTGCATTGTCAAATTTCAACTTTATTTGAATGCACCGCAACTCATTGCTCTGCATTGATCAATACTCAAGTAATTCACTGTTTTAATATGCGGATGCATCTAGAACAAAAATCACGCACACACCTTTCTCTAATTTGAAATGGATTATTGCATAAATATGTTATTTATTTATTTTATTTTATTTCTTTGTATGGTACTAATGTACGGAGGTAGCTTGATTTTTGTGCATTGTCAAATTTCAACTTTATTTGAATGCACCGCAACTCATTGCTCTGCATTGATCAATACTCAAGTAATTCACTGTTTTAATATGCGGATGCATCTAGAACAAAAATCACGCACACACCTTCCTCTAATTTGAAATGGATTATTGCATAAATATGTTATTTTATTTTATTTCTTTGTATGGTACTAATGTACGGAGGTAGCTTGATTTTTCACCCTTCAAAACAGACAAATTGGCTAGAAGAACACCCCAGTTTTAACAGATACAATACAATGGCCGTAATTTCATACAACCACAACCAGCCAGTGGGATGCAAAATATTTATATTGCAAAGGCGAATCGATCAGTTGGAAGATATTTTGTCGCCTTCTTATAATACCATTAATTTAAAATTGGCGCTTCTAAAGCATTCTGACTGGGATTTTGTTTTGACACTGCACGATTGCTAAACAACTGAATTATATATTTTTTTATTTTTTTATAATTGAAAACGTGTGATAATTTGAAATAAATATAAAATTAAGATAGACAAATTCATATAGTAATTTTAAATTACCCACTTGACAACTGTCAGGAGGAAATGGTTTAATTTCCGCTGTTTGGACATATTACTGTAGAGCTGAAATATGAAACATTTCAGTACATATAAAATTAGCTAGATAAAATTATTTTATCTTTTTTTAATGACAAATTTAAAACTAAGACTTTTAGCTCATAGCTGAATTCTTGCAATTTATATGACTATGTTACTATGTTTCATGAATTATTTTTGATTATTGATTAAAAATAAAATAATTTAATTTATTTTTGGAAATTCAAACGAGGCACTAATTTAAATAAAAAAACCAGTAATACACAATATATATATATATATATATATATATATATATATATATATATATATATATATATATATATATATATATATATATATATATATATATAAAGAATTGAATGACTAGAAACCGAGATTTAAGTAAAAAGGTTTTAATATAAAAACAAGATTAGTTTCGGCTTGTAACAGGCCTTCATCAAGTGACATTATAAAAGAAAGAAAAAAGAAAAAACACTGAAGCTTAAATAAATTATGAACATCATAGAAGGTCTCTATACATAATTGACATTCTGGTTGTATTTAAAGTGTTCTTTCGTTAGTTGTATTGTTGGGAAAGTGCGTGTTAGTAGCCTCTCGTGAACGCCAGTACATGATCACAGCTGAATGACAATCTGGGAGGTTGTAGCTCAAGTTATTATTTAGATGAACAGGATTGAAGATGATTTCTCTAGATTCCACGGTTTTTCTCTCTAGTTCGTCATTGCAACGGAAGATGTTAGTAGATTTTTCCCAGCAGACTTTGTGACTTTGGTTTTCATCATATATATATATATTTTTTTTTTTTTTTTTCCAAAATTCATTAGCATTGCCTTTTTCCAACGATGTATGCAATTTGCAGCTACAAGAACAAACTCATTCTTACATCCTGTTGGTCCCACAAAAAGGACTTTTTGAACTTTCATAAATATTCCAGTAACTAACCACTTATTTTTCAAAAGCCATAACTCCACACCATAATTTGTGACAAAGTACAGTAATCACGATTTAAATCCCATACATAGTTTTCGTTTTTTTTTTTTTTTTTTTTTTTTTTTTGTGAATTTGGACCACAGTTCCATTCAGATAAGGCGTTCTTTGCCCAATTTAATGCTTCTTGGCTCTGAGTTTTATCCTCAAAAGCAATGAAAGTGCCTCAGTGTAGTATTCAGTATTTAGGCAATTCTCGGAGCTGAAAAGTTATATTTTACATAAATATAGAAAAAATTTAAATTATAAGTTTAATTTATAAGCAACATTTGTTAATTATAATAATTTATATGTTTTAAATAGTATACAACATTTTAAAAATATTTTGTAAATTCACGCCAGTACAAAGTAGGAATTAACATAATTATATATTGCAGTTTTAATTTTTTTTCTTTGTTTTCGTCTAATGTTTATATTACATTTTTCTGCATTATCTTTTTATTATTATACATTTTAGTAAGTATGTTATGTATTTAATAAATGTAACGAGCAATATCACAACTCAGTTTGCTGTTTTTCATTTCCATATGCATCCAAGTAATGCAATCATACAAGCAATGTGTTCGGATTTCAGATCTGAGCTTATGGGCAAAATATTCAGAAAAACATTCCGAACATTTTTTTTTATAAAACTGAAAATATGAATTAAAAATATGTCGGAAATTAGATATTGCAGGTAGTTTTTAATTTGAAAAATTCAATATATATATATATATATATATATATATATATAATATATATATATAGTAAGAAAAAAGGTTTAATTCTTCGAGAACTTTCAGACTTGCAAACTGGAAAAAAAAAAAAAATTAAAATGAGTTGACAATTCTATAAGCACAGCTCGAGCGTTCGGAGTAATTGCAGTTGTGCTTGTGCTCTATGTAATTATGTTTTTCGACATTCACTCCACTCGCTTCGTTCACCCGGCTTCTTCTTCTCCCCCCCTCCCACTTATGTAATGAGAATTGTTTCCATTCATCCTATGAAAAATGCCCTAAATGCTTTGGGCTCAGATTACGGAAATGACCACGCATGTTGCTATATTGTCATCAGGGATTTTAGAAAATCATAAGGTTGAATAAATTGACAGAAACTGCTGTTGAGCAAATTTCCAAAACATTTATGCGAAAAGCGCCCAAAATATATTTTAGCTGATGTAATTAAAAAAAAAAGATCTTCTTTCGGAATGCATATACTGTACAGCAATCCCTCGATTAATGCGCCCCCGATTAGTGCGTCATTTTTTTTCGATACCCAAATTCGATTAGTGCGCCTCTGAAATTCGATTAGGGCGCCTCTGAAATTTGATTAGTGCGCCTACATACATCTTAAAAATAAATGTCACAGATTTTTAAAACTTTCTATCTATACATTCTTTATGGTCAACTGTATCTCTTTGTAACCTTGAAAGAAAGAGCTATCAATGATGGGAAAATAAGAATTTCACGTTAGTGATGGGTGGTTTGAGAAATAGCCTACATAATGTTCTAATCAAAGGCGAAACTGCGAGTGCAGATAAAGAGGTGGCCTCAAATTATCCAGAGATTTTGAAGAAAATTGTGTAAGAAGGAGGCTATTATGACCAACAAATATTTAATGTCGATGAAACTGGCCTTTTTTTTTTTTTTTTTTGGAATATCTTCCAAGACTTTTCTGTCCAGATCAGAGAAATCTCAGCCTGGTTATCAAGTCGCAAAGTCGAATGAAATTACTGCTAGCAATATGCGAGCCGTTTGGAAGCACATTTTTCCACTTACTTAAATTAAGGGGATATTAAATCCCACATAGTTTTAAAACCGAATAAGAAACTCAAAGATTGGAATCAGAGAGTTTCTTGCCGAATATAGTAAACTATAAAGTATCGGCGAACACTAGCGTTAGCCAATGCAAGTGATCCTAGTACGAGGTACAAAACTGAGCAGCTCGTTGCAAAGGTGGAGGAAGAAGTTCAGATCGCTATTCTTAGGTATTTTCCATAATGTAAAAACACATTTCCTAGGAAATGTATGCTGTTATTACATTATGGAGGGAAGTCACTACCCAGACCGGTTTCAGCCTTATGAATAAGTAAAGCCGTCTCTAAAAATTCGGACCATCCCTAGGCCACTCAATCGTGGGCGAAAGACCGTCCATCTCAGCGTTGGCTCCACTCAGTGATGGCCTTCCACCCACACGCCACCACCGAGCAGAACCGCTCAAATTCCGAAGAAAATCATTCACCGACAAAGCCTCTCAGCGGGCCGTGCCGGAGAACACTTTCTCCGGAGACTCAAATTGCTCTCTTAAGGCAAAAACCCTAAGGGAGCGAACTCATAATAGCACCCACCGGTTTCAGCCTTTTTTGAGGCTTCATCAGTGAGTAGCTAGACCTAATACCAAAGTGTATAGCGAAAAGAACTTATGTACTTTGCGAACGAGTTTCCCAAACAGGTGCAACCATTAAGTTACTTAAGTATAAAGAGCTAATAAGCTTCATTTCGGCAATGAAAACATTACTTAAATTAAGGGGATATTAAATCCCACATAGTTTTAAAACCGAATAAGAAACTCAAAGATTGGAATCAGAGAGTTTCTTACCGAATATAGTAAACTATAAAGTATCGGCGAACTTTTTCCACATTATGCAAATGATTTTATAGGCTTTTCAAATGAATGTAAGTTAATTAAATCTTATTCTGAGAAATTGAGTGATTCTGACCTGCTAAATTTAGATGCACAGTGGGAAGATCCTTAAGAATATGAAGAAAATTTAATTACTGACAAACCCAAAGAGATTTCACAGAAACAAATTGAAAATATTTTTCGTGCAACTGAAGGTTTTAAGCAGAAATTCTACAGGGTGACCCTGATGAAGAGAGACAGTAAAATTTGCAGAAGAGGCAATACGGCTCTACCGTTAGTTGTATTAAAAAAAAAAAAAAAAAAAAAACAGAATGCCCGCCAAACTACGTTAGCTCAATTCTTTGTTAAGAAGCAGAATAATGAATTTATATTCTGAATATGTTTTATTGTTTTCAGCTTCATGGCTTTCCTCTAACTAGGCTCTGAGACATACCCTAATTCTTTTATTAAAAAAACAAAAAATCAAGGGTCAAAAAAGAAATTCGAATGTAACTTTTCCCCATAAGTTATTATATTCGATTAGTGCGTTTTCGATTAATGCGCCTGTTTTAAAGAACGCATTAGGCGCATTAATCGAGGGATTGCTGTACTTAGAACGTTCAATTTTGGACATATATCCTTTAATGCATACTACCCTTAGCTAAGATCACCACACAACATGGAAGTATAGTATATCCAAAAATAAAAGCTATATTATTTTATTATTATTTCAAAGTTGCTATAAAAATAATATTACCCACACAAATGAATATAAATATACTACAAAGCATAAAGCACGTGACTAAATAAAAATTATGCATTCAGATGTTTATATTAGCGTAGGGGATAATAGTTTTTATAGTTACTAGCCTATGAAAACTAGTATTGATTGTTGCTTAAAAATACTTGGCTTATTAAAAATGAATAAGAACAGCCTTGTCCTCTTGGCAAAATAAAAATCGTTGCTCAAACAGTTTCTTTAATAAAAAAAAAAAAAAAAACATTACGAAAGAGAGTGCGAATTGTTTTTAAAAAAAAAGCGATGTACTTACCTCAGCGTAATGTAGAGCAATTCCTCCCCATACCAGATAACTATTCACTATCTGAAAGTTAAAAAATGTTTATTTAAATACATTTATTTATCTTAATAAATAACCATGAAAAAGAAGTAAAACTATAAATTAAGATACCTCTTCATCTTCTTCATAAAATTCTGGTCCATCAGGTTTCCTGTACATTTCCAGAACTCCTGAAATGATTTATGTGAAAAATATATAAAGAAATCCCGATAAAAATTGTAAATTAATTTTGTCTTTCATAAAATAATGAAATTCCTAAACTTTAATTACAGTTTGGATCTACACATCCAAAAAAGTTGAGATAGTTATTGTAAAATACAATATTTTTGAATTATTTCCATTTTAATAATATAACGCTTCATTAAGTGTTATATAATCAGCGTTTTCGGATTAGTGCTTATATTGATTATTATATCTGTGGTATCCATCGATAGTTAATACGTTGGTCTAGAATCCTCCCCTGGATTTTTTTTAATTGTCTTCTTGTTGCTGATATGACCTCTTCTCTCTTGTTTAATTGACTATTTTTGTTTATTTAATAATTACAATTATTGAATAACTATTTATTGATTGAATACTCGTACTGGCTACACTGAACACAAACATCCATCGAAATAACTAAATTACTAAGAGTTACGTGCAAAATCCACAAATTACATTCCATACTTTTCAACTAAAAGGTTTTATCTTTATCACTTTATAAAACTTGTAAAACTTAAAAATTAAAAAAAAAAAATATATATATATATATATATATATATATATATATATATATTAAAAGATTAAAAACTAGAACGTAAAAACTGTAAAGGAAAAGAAAAGAATGTAGAAGCCTTGAAAGTAAAACATAACAAGATTTGATGAAAGATAAAATCGATTTACGGGATGAAGTAAGGATATTTCGAGAAAGCCGTCATCAGAATTCTGATGATATTCTTATCCTTTGCAGTTTTTAATCTTTTAATATTTTTCATTTTTAAATTTTACAGGTTATATGGTGTATTTACTATTCATATTATATCATTCATTACTGGATTTATTCTCATTTTTTAATAGTTTCCTATTATTTTTACGCTTTTGAGTCCTTTATTCAAATCTGTTTTAAATCTTAAAATTCAATGAAGCTCCATCTTACTATTTTTACCTATTACTAATATCATGCTCATTCATCACCATCTGCAATTTCCACTTTAAATATCAAAGATCGTTATTGCCAAAAGTACAACGAAGGTAGGAAATATACTGTATATGTTCACTTCATTCATTTAATTTAATCTTATTTCATTTTTTTATTAAAAAAAAAGAGTTGTAGTCGAAAGACACACTGTGATCAAGGGTACTCCATCACATAAAAGCTTTGCTCATCTCTGGGAAAATGTTAGATTCAGACCGAATGAGGCAGTTCTGGAACTCAGAGCTATTATTATCGGGCTCGCTGCTGAAGAAACGGAAGCCACACATCCAATTTCCCCTTCCTTTACTATAGCCCTGGTTATAGCTCTTTTCTTGAGTTTTTTTCCCTCCTTCACATGAGCTGAATTGAAGCCAGAGAACTCTGAACTCTAGGAAAGAAAATATTCTTTAATTACACGTTTTCTAAAGGATATGTATCTTCATTGGTCGGCGCGATCATTGCTTCCTCTTGTTCTATTGTCGTTGTTAGAACTCCCATTTATTTAACAAAATTCAATCCTTAAGGAGACAACTGATATTTATCATAATCTTATAATTGGATCTGGCCAGGATGGATATTCACCGAATCTTAACTTTCAAAAATTGGTTTTGAAGCTGTCATATTACATATTGTGGCTCAGATCCAATTTTCGAAGTTAGATTAAGATTCGGTTTCATGGTGACCAAGTTTGAATAAACTTTGGAAACCAGCAACAGGAGTACGGTTTTTTTTTTGCTTTCAACTTTCGCACGCTTTATTCGACGTATATAGAACTGTAAACACTCTACCCGGCGCCACTACCGAAAGGCCTTGTTTAAACTGTTACTCCATTAATATGCATACATTTCAGTGAAATTTGCAATTGTATGAAAGACAGAAAGAGAGAAAGCAGCAAATATACCCGATAAATCTCCATCTGGTTGAATCAGAGGATGACATAAAACAAAACCAACTTCTTCTTTCGTGGCTGGCACTCCATCTGGAAACCGTGCATCCTGAAAGTAAAAATAACACAAGTGAAATAAAGATAACGTTATACATCCAGAAGACTAAATATTTGTAGCACTTTTAACTCTGCACTGATGGTTCATTGTCTCACAATGAACAATCCGTGCCCATATTCCCATAATAAAAGGATGTATAATTAGAACTAGCTGTTACTGTTATCATCATTCCTTCATTTTCTTCCAAGAGTGTAAGAACACGAGTAGTTGTTAGTGTCCATTTACTGTCGGCTTGAAATCTACCGAACCAAAGAAAAAAAAATCACTATGAAAATTGATTATCACCTGCGTAATTTTCATAATAAAGCTAGTAGCCATAACCTATAACTATGACACATAGTCTCGGACCTAAGATTTGCTATTCGAGTTCATGTACACTGCTTGGAAAGAAGTTAACGGACCTCCATGGGCAAGGTATATCGTGCCATTAAACGAGTCACGCGTTTGTAACCGGTATAAATTGGAGGAATATGATGTTTCCAGGTCCATTCAACAGTGTCCGGTGAAAAGGCTGCAAGAAACCAACTGACGGAGTTTGAACCAACATGTAACGTCATCTTCAGTGGTGCAAAGAGCGTGTACAGTGGGACGTGGAACCTCCCTTATGGAGCGACGAATCACACTACATCCTCTACCTGGCAGATGGACGGGTGTGTTTGTGGGGTGGGGTGGGGGGTGGTATATGACAATGCCCGTGAACGTCTCATACCAGAGTGCGTAACCCCAACTATGAAATTCAGAGGTGGCGGTGCGATTGTCTGGTCCTGTGTTTACTGGTTTGGCCTCGGGCCTCTGTTTGTGGTGCCACGAACATGAATTCTGAGTGGTATCTGAACATTTAGGACAATACAATGCTTCCTATTTTGTGGCGTTTCTAGTGAACTGACCATAGTCTCTTTCAGCAAGACAATGCACCGTGCCACAAGGCTGCTGCTGCTGCTATAACTGCGTGGCTTGTAGACATTAACGCCACCACACTTGACTGGCCTCCACAGAGCCCCGATCTGAACCATACTGAACATCTGTATGAACTGGAGCATCGAGACGTCCAACCCGACAGTAGTCCAGAGCCTTATCACATACCTACAGGAAGCATGGTCCAATATGTCCATTGATCACTATCGTACGCTTGTTGAAAGTATGTCCATAGAATTGCCGCAGTCATCGCAGAGAAAGGTGATTCTACATCAATCAAGGTTATGATCTGTAAGTTATTGTATAGAATGAACATAAAAACGAATTAGAACCAATAATTTAACCTATTCGTCTTACATTCCAATCCAAATTCATAATCCAAATTCAACATTTTTGACATTTGATCTTCATATAGAATCTTGAAGAATCAGTAGCATTCCACCCGATAAAATACCAGCTTACTACGGAATTCGATCGTTCGCATTTGTAGAAAGCAATGGCTGGAAGAGGTTATTTGTCATTGACACATTGTCTCGGTAATTCCTTCTCATCGTGGATGTTGACGGTTAAGTTAGCCGATTAAGTTAGCCACTAACTTAATCGGCTTTCTTAGTACGTCCCTGAACTTGTCACAGGATTGATTAGAGATTGGCACTTCCTACATTAGATCGTTGGCAGCATCCTCAAATAAGACAGTAATTTTTTCGTTGCCTGGCATGAGACTATCATCTTGCTCATTGACGATCTGAAGTGGCTTGCAAGTCCAAGTAGAATGATGCACTCGTTTCTACAGAATCGTGTTGAGCATAGTTTATTATATGATCTAAACGAAACCATATAATCTTTTATCTTTTATATCTTTTATATGATCTAAAGAGAGCATAATATGCTCTCTCTCTCTCTCTGTCTGTCTGTCTGTCTGTCTGTCTGTCCGTCTGATCGGATCAGTTACTTGCATTGCATGTTCTTTGATCAGATTAGAGGGAGTATGTGTGTGTGTGTGTGTGTCTCTCTCTCTCTATGTGTGATCAACGTATCAGTCCAACTAGTAACATTTTTCTTCTTTAACTTGCGTAATATCCACTAGCAGCAGATCTCCTTGACACTAGAAGTATGCTGTCAAGACTGACCGACATAACTTAAAATATACCTAGGACAATTCTATATATGGCAGTCAAGTGTCTCTTTTCTCCACCACCGGGCTATGGATTTGAATCTAGTTCTAGGCATGGATATCTGTGAATGTCTTTAGGTGCTGAATGATTTTCATCATCTGATGTGATATCACCACAGTGCTTATTTGAGACCTTGAAGTGGCTTAAAAAAGTACCATGTTTGGTTTCTGGAGAAATGCTTCAGTTTCTCTAACCGTTAGCTGACGGGTAGTGATATGCAATAGGTTGGTTTACAATGTTTCATAGGCAAGACATCCCCGAGTTAATCACAGAACTCTTCTCACTAGATTTAGTTCTCTTTCTTTCAAATGCTATGTTCAGACTATCCAGCTAAATGATGGGGTATGCGATTTCTACGCGATTGCGAATTTGGTTTTAGTCTACGATGAACTTCGTTTCAGCCAAACTGTCGAATTATTTGCGATAGGAAACATTACATTACTTTTTAAGATGTTACGTGAAAAAAAGATCTGAGCCTTATTAAATATCAGTCATCAGTCCTCTCTTTTTTTCCTCTTTCTCCACACGCACGCACGCACGCACACGCACACACACACGCACACACACACACACACACACACACACACACACACACACACACACACACACACACACACACACACACACACACACACACACACACACACACACACACACACACACACACACACACACACACACACACAGAGTAATACCTTGAATAGAAACCGCAAAACAAACTTACCACTCCGTCTATTACGGCTCGTACTGTCTCTCTGGTTTTTGCCACATAGGCCGCTAGGGTCGTTCCTTCCTCAATAATCGTCTTCTCATCGTCAGCATCCTCCAGCCTCCAAAGAAAGAACACATTTATTCAGAGATTAATTTCAGGAAACAATTCAATGAATTCAGTGCCAGGACTTGAGTTCCGGCACTGAACTAAGCCTTCTGTTGGATGAAAGAAATGGTGAATTGTGTTTACTTATAAAGTTCAACCAAAAATTCTATGTTAACATTTTATTGATTTTCCAGGTCACTTACTCCGTCTTATCCTCATACATAAAGAGGTTCAGTTCCTGTAAAGAATGGAAATAATTATCAGGTAAGAATCTCTTAAATTAATTTAAATAATGATCTATTGTTATAACTAATATTATTTGGAATAAGATAGCTGAAAAAATTATTCATTTAAAATCGAACTGAATAAACTGTTTCATTGAATCTTTGGTTACTTAAACGAGTTATTGTTAATTTCTGATGACTATTGCATATTAACGAAAAAGTTCAGTCTATTTTTTCTTCTTTTTTTTTAATTTAAAATGTTCTGCGAAACTTCAGATTATAGAAATTTGGTAGTTTTTAATTGTGAGTTGCTGACCAAAAGAAAATAACTAGTCAGTGGACCTGCCATCCAGAAAGTAAATTAATCTTTACAGATAACCTTTATGTTAACCAATCATTCATACAAACAGATTACGAATTTGGAACGTCATCAGACTTGAACCAGCAACGAAATCGACTCTCTCTCTCTCTCTCTCTCTCTCTCTCTTTTTCTTAACGGGCTATGATTCATTTCGGTAGCAACTAAATAGAAAGAAGTCTATTTAGTTCCTACTGATATGGTTGAGAACCATATTAAATCATTCAGGGAGACAGAGATGAAAATACCTTTTTTGTTTTGTTTTTAAATCCCAGAATATAAAACCTTGTCCAACTAAATTTCGTAATTGATGAACTGTATTTCTTGTTTACGAATAGCGATGACTTCACCCAAGTTTTCTCCATCATGTTGCCTTGCAGCTATATAGAAAGAAATGCACCTGCGCGAAGCTGACGTATTTCCGAAAAGAAAGTATCGATCATGAGATGAAGTGAGGTGAACGAGAACAGCTGTTGATGTAAACCGAATGCGTTTTTATAATAGGGGTTTTTCGAAAAGAGAACTTGAAAAGGAGAATAAGATAAAGAAAGGGGAGAAATTAAGAAATTTTCTGTGTGAAGATTTCGGCTTCGGAAGCTTTACTAAACTATGCGTTTTTGGTAAAAAGGCATAACCTTAGTAGAGCCTCAAAAAAAAAAAAAAAAGCTATTTTCCTTCCTTTTTATTCTTTTTGAAAAAAATAAGGTGGGGGGAGCGGAAAGAGATTTCCCTAAGTACACTTTCTTCACGTTACATACACAGAATTTCTTCTCCTGATGATGTTTTAACAAAAGAAAAATAAAAGAAATAAAGAAAAAGACAAAAAATGTTTTTGTATATTTAAAGTTAGTAAAAATTTTCTTCGTTTATGAGCATCGTTGGTGCAGATTTACTTACTAGTTCTGTGATAGACGTGATGACATTATAAAATTCTTGCTTTTTTTCCCCCCGTTAACAAATTCTTTCTAAAGACAAAAGTGTGTTCTAAAAGAAACTTTCATAATACTGGAAAGGGAAGTCTTACATATTAAAAAAAAAAAACCTACTACTTGTCTCCTATTACACTGAGTGGAAAATGAGTCAGTCTTTTTTCACAGTGCTATCCCTCCCCTACGCGAACAGTATCTATATGTAAAATAATTCTGGGATATAATATTTATGTTGTATGCAGAGCTGACTCGAAATGTGTGACTCTCCTTCAATAACAAAAAATTGCACCCGAATTAAATTTTTTAAATTATCTTAATAACCTCTGATTATCTTGCTGCCCTGTGCATTTATTATTATTTTTTATTTCTATTGTTTTTATCATGTTCTGAAGAGAAGAGTTTGGATCCATTTATCATTATTCGGGAGATACCACATAACGAGAGTCCTCTCCTCTAATTTGCTATATCGCCGTAGTGGCTTGTGTTCTCCAGTCGATATTCATGTTCTGTTGGATTAAAAACCTCAGTTTCTTTCCAGAAGGTAAAATAAACTGCCATCACCGTTTAAAACCAGTTCACTTTGAATTGAAAAGTCCTATAAAGGTTCCTAGCGTCATCTACAGTATTCCATTCGAGGTCTTTCCTGCCGAAGGCAAACGTCGCGACTGAGCTATGGAATATAGTTTATTTCTGTGAATAACTTCAAAAGGAGAAAATATAAATTTGTGCAAAAGTTCAAAAAAGATGAACTTTAATGATTATCGTTTCATAGGCAAGACATCCTCCAGTTATCCTCTAGTTTCATGGGAAAATAAATAGGAAAGCGTACATATTTTGCTACAAAAAAAAAAGGAAAAGAAAAGAGAAGAGAGGAAAAAATTTTGAGTTTTTGAATATCAAGGGCTAAAGTGCTGCAACAGGCTACTCTTGACACACCAGCTGTTCCTTATGACACCGTTTTTTATATAGTCTTAAAAATCACTATAGTAAAAAAAGTGAAAGACTGTCATTGGACCAGGCTTGACGCAATGCACTATCGAATAATTCATAGCAAAATTGTCTAAGTTCGTTGCCATTTTGAAGCAGAATTTAGTAGACCCGGCCGGAATTTCTAATCTCTATCGTTTCGAACATATCTGGAAGGTTTGGGAATATCAAATCAAAGCCAAGATAACAATCATTTACTGCCGTTAGCATTGATGATAATCATTGAGTATGTCAAAGTTGTGCCTTAGTCTGCAACTTATCCGCTATGTACGGAGAAATGCGATAAGGGTTGTGCTGCTGCAAAGTATTCTATCGGCTCAGATAAAGCAAAATTGTTCACAATATGATGAGATTCTGTGTTCTATGCATTTAATCCAAAATCGTATGAATCTCCCCGGAACCTCCCCCCCTCCCACACATACACGCTATAAATCTACACTAAACACCACTTTGCACACGGCCTTTTCAGAAGTGTTCTGTGAACATATATATTATTATTATTATTACGTAACAACTCCAGAGAGTCCAAAGGGAGGGCACCTACTCTACAACTCTGTCTCCACCACTCAATCCACCAACTACAACGAACCGCAACTACCATCATTATCTAACCGCATATACCCTGTATCTTGGTCTTCCTGTGTGGTTTTCTTCTTTCGTGGCATCACACACACACACACACACACACACACACACACACACACACACACACACACACACACACACACACACACACACACACACACACACACACACACACACACACACACACACACACACACACACACACACACACACACACACACACACACACACACACACACCTGTTTTGCTAACCTTATCTCTGTTCATTCCTTAAATATTAATAGTGTCGAATTATTTACTGATATTTTATGTTGACTAATTTTGACGGTAATATATCAGAACACAGAAAGATAAGTAAATAATTATTTATTGACTTATTGCTGATATTTTGTTGGTGTTATAACCAGCATCTCCAGAGCACAAAACACAGTTTGTCACAGTACGCGAGACCACAACAATATGGTGTAATAATGGGACTAGTTTGAAAAATTGTAGCAACAACACAAAAACTAAAGTCCTAATTAGGCGCCCTCTATGTTATTGAAAAAAAAAAGAGAGAAAACAGGTACTAGTTATATCTTAAAATGACTGTCTCCCAAATCTTAGGCAAATTTATACAGCCATATTTGTTAAGATTCAGAGTATGTTTCAAGGCTTCTGTTACTTCTAAGAACAATCTCTCTGACTTGTAAAAGCTTCTGTGTAGTACTTTTGATTTCTTCCAGTTGATCCTGTGTTCAGGGGTATCCAAAGCATGGTCTGATAGGCCCGACTTGCCATAGCGATAGTGCCGGATGTATCTTTTATGTTCACTGAAACGAATGTCCTCAGTTCTTCCTGTTTGACCATAGTAAGCACGAGCAGGGAGATAAAGGAGAGATGCTGTCCTTGGGTGAACGGATGAGAGTTGCTAATTTGATACACGGTCTGAGTACAGCTCGTAGTTGATGTTTATTGAGAATTCTAGATAATTTTTCCGATGTGCCTTTAATGTATGGAATGGTGACTGTTTTGTTGTAGCTCTCCGTGGTGGATAGTAGGAAGGTTTCTTGGAAGCATTTAGTGTTTTGTCTCTCTTATTGGGATTATAGCCATTTGCCAAGAAGGTGTGGCGTAAGTGAGCCAGTTCAGCAGCAAGAGCATTGTGATTGGAACAGATTTCTCTCGCTCTGTGGGTTAGCGCTTTTAAGATACCATACTGCTGAGAAGGGTGATGGCGCGATTGTTTGCGTAATTTATTGTTAATTTTCATACTAAATTTGATACAGCAGTTAAGGAATCCGGAAGAGTTAATGGGATTTTTATGAGTATATCATCTCCATAAAGTAAATCACTGGGTTTAATATCTCCGATTTTGATATCAGATTTAATGCTGCTTTCTCTGAGAATGTAATCCATATTGATAATGAATCACCGGAGATAGTGTGCACTCTGAATTTTACATCAAACCATTTCCTCTTCCTCCTTCCCTTCTAATCGACTTTACAACTTAAGTATAGGCTGCTGTGTATTTCTTTGTAGAATATTCCATATACACCATACAACTGTAATATTTTGAACAACTTTTCTTTTATCACCTTATCGTTTTCTCGACTGTTTATCTTATAAACAGATAAACCGTCCATAGCACACGCAATTAACATGCATATAGCCTTTGCAACTAGGGATTAATCGCTTTATCGTAATGTTAATTATGTTCTCCTAAGAAACCCAGTTACTTGACCTGTCACGGCCAAGGAATATAAGATGTATATATGTCCGCAACTATATGCAACACAATGGAAACAAGATGTAGACTTTCTTTTATCTTTCTTTAATAATCACTTGAAATCTCGTGGTTTTTTTTTTTTTTAATTTCCATTCCACATAAGAGAGGTTAAAGAACCGAACAGCGCAGTAGTATCATGTGTGGAACGAAACTATATATATATATTGAAATGATGGCAGTTGCAGTTGTTAAGAAACGCTTTGTGAAGAAAGAGAATGGATGTAGACGGAGTGAATGAGGAAGAAGAGAAGCAGGCTCGGTGGATTTGAATTTGGACTGTAAAAGGATGTTGAGCAGTAGATGCTGCTCTGTTTTAACAGGCTTAGTAGGAATTGCAACAGCTTTTTTTAACCATGTATGGTTAAAAAAAAATGAAAAAAATTCTGAACATTTCCTCTAAGATAATAGTTGACTTGGTTTTAATTGTGATGATGGTTAACCACCCAGCCTCTCTTGTATTGGTCCGACATAATAATAATAATAATAATAATAATAATAATAATTTTTTTATTATGTCTCAGTATAAGTTACATACAATAATAATATTTACTGTATTTACAATAAGGATTATACAGATTTTTTTTTTTTTTTATGTCTCAGATGAATTGCATACATAGTTGCTGTAGTAATTATATGTATATAATATTTATAACGCATTACAAGTGTGTATAACAGATACTTGCAAGTTAGTAATTTTCTTCCTCGAAGCTTAGCAGAGCTTATCTGAGGAAGATAATAGATGACAGAGGGTGGTGGTTTCATGGTTGTGTTCCTATAGTGGTCACAAGCCAGGTGTTGATTTTACTGTTTGTTGGTACGTGCTTGAAAGACTTCGACTGCTATTACAGTTTAGCTTTTTTTTTTTTGTGCAATTAGGGTTGGATTTAGACATGGTGTGTTTGTTTTTTTGTGTTCTTGTAGTGATAGTTTTTTGAGAGGGGGGGGTTGTCGTAGGTTTGTGTGTGTGTGTATGTGTGGTGGGGAGAGAGAAACAGGAATTGCTCTAATTTTCATTCTCACTATAATATTTATATAGTGCCTGTTTCAGCTCTCTGTATGTTCCTAGGTTTCTGTTGTCGAACGGCAGTTTGTTTATCATGTCAGGTACGTAGTAGTTTCGGGTGGCTTTGCCGTGGTGATTGTTGTACTTATATGTTATGTAGTTTGTTGACTGTGGTCTTGTTATTTGATATGTTGTTCTGGTTACTCTATATGTTGGGCTGTAGTAGTGTTTTAACATGACTGTGTAGTGGCGTAAGTGTTTCACCTTAAATATTTTGTGTTTTGTCCATGCTTCCTGCATAAGAGTGGGTTGTTCCCAGAATATCAGTTTTATCATTTTATCTTGCAATCATTGTAGCCTGTTAAGGCTGTAGTCTGCGCAGAATGCGTATGATGTGATTGCATATCTTAAAATGTTTTCACATAATGCTTTATAGATTAGTATTTTTATGTGGGTTGGGGCAATGTCTTTTAATCTGTATAGTTTGCTTGCTATTATCCTAAGCTTGGTATGTAGGTAGTTTGTGTGGCTATTCCAACTTTGATCTGCATCGAAGTAAAGTCCAAGGTAGCGTGTTGTTTTCACCTGTGTGATGGTTGTGATTTTAGGTTCTGCACTTTGTGTATAGGAGGATGAATGTTTGATAGTGAGATATTTAGTTTCTATGGGCAGGGTTTGAGGGTTTTTGAATATCATTAGCTTTGTTTTTCCAGGGTTTATATATATGCCGTTTTCGGTTAACCAGTTAGTGATTTGATTGATGTCGTGTTGCATATTTTTGTAAGCGATTTTTGCAGTGTTGTGAATGGATACTATGGCAGTGTCGTCTGCATACTGGAAGATTTTACTTTTTAGGGGAAGTTGGCTTATGTCGTGTGTGTATATGTTAAATAGAATGGGAGATAGGACAGCTCCTTGCGGTACTCCACAGGTTACATGTACCTCTTTGCTGTGTGCTGATCCTATATGTGTGCTTTCTGTTTTTCGTGTATGCTTTAAACCACTGGAGTAGACGATCTCCAATTCCGATATGGGTAAGTTTCGTTAACAAGGTTTTATGTGTTAGTGTGTCAAATGCTTTTGTTAGGTCAATGAATACCACTAATATTATTCTGTTTTTATCCAATGCAGCGTTTATTAGATCTGTGAAATCTTCCAGGAGTGTTGCTGTTCCTTTATTTTTTTGAAAGCCATATTGTGTTTTGGGTATGATTTGAAATTTTTCAACGTATGTGGAGAGTTTCTGATGTACAATGCGCTCCATGATTTGGTTGATTACAGGCAGCGTGGCGATAGGTCAGTAATTACTTATTATGTTTCTTTTTCCCTGTTTGTGTATGGGTGTGATTAACGCAGTCCTCAGTGTTTCAGGTATGTGTCCCGTTTCGAAGATTTTATTTAACAGTTTTTGTATAACTGGAAGTAGGTCGGTTGAGTGTTTCTTGATGTCTTTTGGTCTGATTCCGTCTATCCCCGGTCCTTTGTTAGGATTAATTTGTTGAATTGCCAGTGATAGTTCTTCTTTTGTTACTGTGGGGAACCACATCGACTGGGTTGCTCGTGGACCTAGTGGAGAATGTTCGTATGTGTGAGGAAAGGTTGTTTCTTGTAGCTTTTGGACTGAGTTCACGAAGTGCTGATTAAAGTTGTTTGCCAACTGTTTGAGGGATTTGGGGTCGCAGGCAAAGCTGTGTTTTATTGTTTCTGTGGCAGTGGTTCTGTGTATATTGTCCAGCATTTCATTAATCAGGTGCCAGGTTTCCTTTATGTCATTCTGTGCTGTTGTTAATTTGTTGCTGTAATAGTTTCTTTTTGCCGTTCGAATCTGGGTTGTTAGGAGATTCCGTTTTCTTTTGTATTCAGCTTTTAAAGCAATATTGTTCGGTGACTTCTTAAGTTGTTTCCATAGGGCATCTTTTCTTTGTATGTCTGTTAGTATGTTGTCTGTTATCCATGGATTTTGTTTCGTTTGGGGGCGTATTTTTATTTTTGTTAATGCTTTGTTGTATATTTTGTTAAATGCAAGTTTAAGATTATTATAGACAGCTTCAGCAGAGTCTAAAGATGCTATCTGCATCCAGTCTGTTTTTCTGATTTCATCGTTCACTATTGCTTCGTTTACAATGCTATGATACTGTTTTGTAGTCTCAGTGATTGTTATGGGTTCTGGTTCATTGTGTAACTGCAATGCTGTGAAATAATGGTCTGCTAGTTTGCATGTTATGACGGCTGCTGTGTGGCTGTTTGGAGGGGCCCTTATATTTATATGATCAATGCAGGTTGAGGTTGTTGTGTTTCCGACTATCTCTTCTAGTGTATACGACTGTATGGATGGGGTTATGTTATATGCCGATAATAGGTCTAGGTATTGTTCTGTGTTGTTATTTATGTTCCTAATGTTTATATTAATGTCTCCTATTATTGTCAAGTATTTTGAGGTGTCTACTTTCGTGGCTGAAAGCCATCTGTTTAGTTCTTCTAGGAATTTTGTGGTGCTTAAGTTGGGTGGTCTGTATATTGCGTTTAATATCAGGGAGTTTTCTTGTTTGATGTTTTTAATTTCGATGCATATGTTTTCTGCGTATTCTAATTTATAGTTTATTTCTGTTACTTCTAGTTTATGTTTGGTAAATATTATTATACCACCGCCTCGTTTTGTTTGTCTGCAGTGTTTGTGTTGTTGGTAATAATAATATATATTAATAATAATAATAATAATAATAATAATAATAATAATAATAATAATAATAATAATAATAATAATAATAATAATAATCTTTCCTTCAGTGCCAACTCAAATTTTGCAGAAAAAGAAAAATATAAAAAAAAGTCACAAAATGGTACATTCAGGAAGTACGGAGGATACAGAACAGCAGACGTGCCTTTTGTCGCCAAAAATTCTTGTTTGGACAAAATCGGCGACGAAAAGCATCGAATCGAAGCATTGGCGCACTTGAGAACCAATCTGCATTGCGCCAGTTGTAGTTTTCCTTTCGGCTTACGTCTTTTCAACCTCGCAGGATATTTGAATAGAAATATTAGTTGACAATTTTTACTTTTGGAAACGAGTGAATGACTTGTGGATGCCGTTAAAGAAACATCAACAGACATCAATCACTCAGTTGGAAATTTGAAAACTAATTAGATACTTGAATTCTACTTTAACATCTCGATGGTTTCTGTGACAGTTTTTCCGAGTTGAAACTCATATACGAGTTTCAACTGAGAAAAACTGCGAGGGTGGTCTGAAACGTTCTCGGCCTCGACCATAGATGGCACTATCGGCAAGATTTTTTTTTGTAAGTTGGTACATCTGTCATAAGCATCCATGTGAAATTGCAAGTCATTCTATTAAGTAGGTTGTTTTATACAGCTGTCTGAAGCAAGAGTATTGTCTGTGTCCCTTGAAATGGATAAAATTGAGTATCGTGCCGTTATAAAAATTCTTTGTGTTTAACGCCAAACGAAATTCATTCGAAGTTCATAAAAGTTTATGGGCACTCTTCTCTTTCGTTTTCAACAATTAAGAAATGGGCTGCCGAGTTTAAAAGTGGCTGTACCAGCCTTGAAGATGATCCACGTGAAGGACGTCCAAAGAGTGTAACAACACCAGAAATCATTGACAAGTGCAAGATATGGTATTGGATGACCGGCGAGTCAAAGTGCTTGAAATTGCTGAGACTATATGCATTTCAAAAGAACGTGTAGGATATATTTTGCATGAAATGTTGCAAATGAAAAAAGCTTTGTGCAAGATGGGTGCCGCGCTTGCTCACAGCAGATAAAAAACGCACTCGCATGAAAATCTCTGAGCAGTGCTTGGAGCTTTTTAACAAGAATAAAACTTATTTTTTGTGCGTCGATTTATTACTATGAATGCGAGTTGGATTCACCAGAATCCAAACAGCAGTCAAAACGGTGGACAGAAGCCGGTTGTTCAGCGCCAAAGAAGACGAAGTCGGTTCTATCAGCAAGAAAGGTCATGGCATCGGTGTTTTGGGATGCTAAAGGCATTTTGTTTATTAATTATCTTGAAAAGGGTAAAACAATAACCGGGGAATATTGTTCCGATATTTTAACCAGACTAGACGAAAAAATTCGTGAGAAAAGACCCGGTTTGCAGAAGAAAAAAATCATCTTTCATGAGGACAATGCTCCTGCCCACAAAGGTTTTGGCAATGGGAAAATTAAGGGATCTGTACTATGAATTGTTGGAACATTCACCATATTCCCTAGATTTGGCTCCCTCTGACTTCTATCTCTTCCCAAAACTAAAACTCTACCTCGCTAGTCAGCGTTTTTCTTCGAATGAAGAGGTGATTGCAGGCAGGAGGGGTAGGGGTATTTTGCAGATCTTATTGAGAACCACTAGAGGAACGGGATAATGGGGCTTGAGCATCGTTGGAATAAATGTATTAGTCTTAAGGGAGATTATGTTGAAAAATAAAAATAATTTTGAAATTATAAATTCGTTTTTTCATTGTGAGGCCGAAAACTTTTCAGACCACCCTCGTACTGTTCTATGATGTCTTCCAGTTTTTGTTCGGGCGGAAATCACAAAGAGTACAACGTACAAGCATAAGTTAAAGATTATTGCTTTCTGTTATGCAAGCTATAACTTTTTAGTTTCTAATCTGCATACATTTAGCAGAAGAACTTTGCGCTAAATGCAGTTGTGTCATCGGGTTGTTAATCTAGAAATATTACGATCTCAACTCGTAACACTGAACAGTATCTCCTTACAATGTAAAAGCTTACATTGTAAGTTGAATGCACCTCCGTACACCATTTGCTGACATGTGAGATTATTGACTATTTAGAGTTGCAGTCGAAAAAAAAAATAGAATGGCAATGTTCATTGCACTTATAAGATTTGAATGAGTAATTGCAAGAAATTGAAAAAAAAAAATACAATGAGAATTGTGAAACGCAGCTACAAAATAAACAAATAGTGTCAGGTCGTCTGAAATCAATGTTATTCCTATACAACGAAATCCATCACACCCTGAATAGACTTCTTATATATTAAAATATTTATAGCGCTTTTACTCAGACAAAACATAATTGTAATACTCGTCGGTATTAAAATACTTATAATGATATTCAAGTATTAGTGTAAAACGGTATTTAAGATTTTGGTTCTAGAACTGAAGTATCTTTCAGTTATTTAACTGCTTGAGGTATTTGTGGGACTGTTTTTGTTGATATCATTTTTATAACTCGTCTAACGACTGAAAGCAGCTTAGTATTTTGTAGCGTAATGCCGGCACGAAACTCTGGGATGAATTTGGTTAAAAGTATAATTCAGTGGACGACGTAATGCCTTGATGCACTTACCTGTGTCTGCTTATCGTAGAGGTAGAGATTCCAGGAATCCGCATTAATAGCAGACGCTATGGTGTCAGAAAGCTCTGATAGAACGTGTGCTTTGCTGGGCTTAATGTACAAACTGCTTGTAAGCTCCTGAAGCATTTTTCTCTTGTCAGCATGAACACAGAACTGGAATAAAAAAAAAAAACGCATGAAATTTACTGTGAAATACTTCAATCAGAATATTTATAGGTGTATATATATTAAAAACAATTTAAATTGAGGTAATTTGTTATCCTTAAAAAAATGTGATAATTTTACTGTTATAGATTTTATATACCTGCTTATGTACTGATCTTCGAATACACACACACACACACACACACACACACACACACACACACACACACAAAATCATGTAACTTCAATTATTATCATAAAATAATTGTCTTGATATCTCAGTTGTTCTTTCAGGCTTTCTTAACATATTTTGCTCTAATTATTACAATAGTATGCGACTCTCTTCAGTTGGAGTCACATAAAAATGAAGGTAAGGCACAGCTTTATTTTTTTTTTAAGTATAATTCTTGGATTTTTCATAAAATGGAGACTTTTTAAAGATATTTAAAGATATATGTTATATTGGTTTTTCGAGAAAACCAATATAAATTATATTTAGTTGTTCTTCAATCGAAACATTATTAGTGATGGAATAATAAAAGTCACGTACCTGTAGTTTCTTCTTGTGCTATAAAAACAACTTATAAAAATTCATAAGATATAATTTGAATCAACGAACAAAGTTAAATTAAATTAACTTGCATTAATGCACAAAAATCTGCATTAATCAACATATCAGATTCTTTTATTACAATGAAATGTGAATTTGGTAAAAGCAGGATGTATATTCTGTTTTTGCCAAAGACTATTATAAAGAAGAGAGGTAAATGGAAACAGGAAGAACACAAGTTGTTTCGTTAAGTTTGAAGTTGAATAATAAATGGATGTTGATCAGGTGTTCTTACAGTCTGGGTATCATAAAACATGGATACGCTGACTTGGTAACTTTACATGTGTTCAGACATTTTATGTTTCCATATTCTATTGTACATTAACAGGAACTCTGCTTACACGTGTGGACACTCACGGAATAGGCCTCTTTAGTTTTCAAATGTATATTTTCAATCTTGATTTTTTAATATTAAACCTATTCTAAGAACTTGAAAAATATATTTAAAATTTACACTATAAAATAAAAATTGCAGTGGACTTTATTTTTAAGAGAAGGATGGTTGAAATATTAGGAGATTGCGAAATACTCATTAAGTTTTTAGCGTTTTTGATTTTATCAGTATCATTTTCTTCCCGTTTTTTTCACTAATAACATTTAATTCAAATTTTAATTTTATAATAATTCAAAAAATATAAACTCAACTTGTAACACTCATCAGTGATAGGAGTAATTTTCTGTTAAGGGAAAAAGTCTATCTATTTATATATAGTTTGAATTCTTTTGAAGAAAATAAAACCAACACACTCGTCTAACACTGCCTAGAGTTTTTCTACAATGGAAAGAATCCAGCAAAAACTCTCACTAGTCACTAGTATATCTGATTGCATGTTCCTGCGCAAATGAATTGGAACTCATACCATTCATACTCTTCATATTTATGCTTATATATATATACACACACACCAATCCATTTGCCAAGAAAGATAAAAGAAGACTCCGACCTTTATTTCTTGACACCTCATTTTAAAGTCACTAAAGATACGGCTTCATTATCGAGGAAGGCACAACCACTATTATTATTATTATTATTATATTATTATTATTATTATTATTATTATTATTATTATTATTATTGAACTAGTGCCTCCATTGAGTCAAATGACTCATCGTGGGAGACCCAAACTATCCACACAATATCGATCTTACCTCTCCTTGAATCCGTTAACAGACAAAGCACTCACAACTGACTCTGCAATTCATTCCATTCATTTACTGGTTTCAGAGCGAAAAATCTAGTCCTATTACCCGTGATAGCCACACCCTTACGTGATATCCAGGATTCTTCCTCTTCTGACCAAATGCTGAAATGTTTCCTCTTCATCAGTCCTACAAAACTGTTCTGTCATATCCCCCTCTCTTTCGCCTATTAATCAACTTTTGCAACCTAAAAACCCTCGGTCTTCAGAGAGAGCATTCCATGGACCACTCACCATCTTGGTCACTCTCCTCTGAATCCTTTCCAGTTCTTCCTCATCCCCCCCCCCCAGATGACGAAACCTGAGCACACAGGAATCCAGTTGTGGTTCCTATCACGGCTTTATAAAGACGAATAGTAACCAAGTAATCATGTGAAGTACCTTGACTACCTCAGCTATGCTATGGAACTTTAACCTTCAACTCCCTATCTACAACTACTACTCCTAAATCCCTGGCTTCATCAATTTCCTGGAGTACAGTTTCCACAATATGGTACACAACTCGTAATCTTTTTATCCCAAAATGGATAGCTTTACACTTTTCCGCATTAAATTGATATCCATTATGTTTTTCCCGTACCGTCAGCTTTTATAAATCATCCTGCAAGTTCTCTACATTGCCTTCATTAACTATTACCCTACCTAACTTTATATGATCAGCAAACAACTGAATATCTCCCTTCAACTTATTTCTTACATCATTTATGTACATATTGAACGTCAGTAGTCCAAGCATTGAGCCTTGTTGCATAACACTAGTCATCTGTTCTCATGCATTCTGCTCCTCAATATACTACTTTTTGTTATCTGTCCATCAGCCACTCCTGTATCCAGTTTCATAGATCACCAGTTTCATATCCATCCCTATTGTTGCAGTTTGTGTAACAGAGTTTCATGTGGTATTATGTCAAATGCCTTTGCAAACTCCAGCAATATCATTGCATAGCCATTCCCTTTATTCAACTCTGCCGTCACTATGACTATGGAAAGATAACTTTAATGAATTCTGTTACCATCATCATTCATTAAAGTTATCTTTTCATAGTCATTCCTCTTACTTACTATGAAAGAACTCTTTGGGATTTCCTTTGGCCTGTTTGGCTATTTTTTCTCATAATCTGTTTTTTCCATCCTTACCATGCTGGTCACCTTTCTTACTTGATTCTTGTACTGTTCATGAGCTTTCCGGTCGCATTTCTACTTATATACCTTCCACATCATTTTTGTTTGCTGCTCATTCTTAATGATGCTACTCATCCATTTAACTCCCATCTGATTAATCCTCCTGACCTTCAGTATACAGTCTGATATTGCTCACTCCAGATACCCTTTGACTATTCCAAATGCACTGTAAGCATCCTTCCATTGCAATTTTTATGCCATTGCACTGCATCAAGCTGGCTCCTAATGTTCTCATAATCATCTGCCCTGTAGTTCCACATACACCCCTTTTTAACTGAAAATTCCACGTTTTCATACCTCACAAGTCAAGACCGCGTGATCACCTTGATCTCGCCAATTGAAAGCAATATAGCCATCTCAGTTATGGATAGGTCTCTGATCACACAACCAGATCCAATTATCTCCCAGCAATTAATTCAGGTAATTATCTCTCAACAAGTGTATGAATTACATATCCTTCCTTCCATGTTATCTTTCCTCCTTCCATTCGGCATCTCCGAATTTGGGGTCCCTTCATAATGATTACTTGACCTACATTCATTTTACTAATCTGCTGGTGCATATCTTCCACATCATCTCTGATACCCCTTGGCCAATAGCAGCAACCAATTTTATATTTTGTCTATTGGCCTCAATTTCACACTAGATTGTCTCAAATGAACTGCCAAATGCCCGATTACTTCTCAATATGCTATCATCAACAGTAACCCCCTCCCCTCAAACCTGTTTACTCTATCATCTTTGAAAATACTAAATCTAAATCTGTAAACTCTAATACCGGCCACTGAATTAGAAACCTTTATGCATATGTACGTAAACATCACTCACTCAACGTATATGCAAAATACTTGTCACGTGCGTCAAGTGTTCTAGGCAACTATTTAAGAATGCTGCTAGTTAGTAATAACCATCAATATTGTTGATCGCAATGGGGAAAACAAAGGATCTTTCAGAGTTTGTGATAAAGGGCTTATTGTAGGTGCCCGTCTGGCTGGAGCCACGATTTTGAAAACGGCAGAGCTGACTAGTTTGGCAAAAGGTGAGTTATCCCGGGTGTTTAATGAGTGGAAAAATAACCCATATTTTACACGTAGATTTCTGTGGTTAAGTAGATCTGTAGGCAGTTTTCGGTATTGAGACCACATTGTAATATAAGGAGTTTAGTTAAAAAAATAAACAATTAAAACTCGACAAGTTTCGTGCGTCGTAAAACTTACATCATCGGGAGCAATAGTGCATAAACGTTTTACACAATAAAAGCCTATTAACGATTAATTACATATATTACATGTTTTTGATAACTTCACAACTGTTAAATAATTGATTATTTAACAGTTGTGAAGTTATGTATTAATTCATTGCCCTCCTTCTCAGTTCATCTCTATTAGCATAGCGGCAGACTTTAAAACTTTACCTTCTCGCTCTTCTTTTTCGCTTCTTCAAACAACTCTTTCACATCCTCCATCACACAATACTTCTCACCTCCGAGATCATTGTTGCCAGGCAAAACAATAATTTCTTTCACGTTGCCTTTCTGCATTCTGACAGCATCACTAATATTATTAATTTTAGCACCGGGAAACAATATTTTGCCGCGCTATCTGAAGTACACCTCTTATCATAGAATCGCCGTTAAAAATATATCCTTGCCCTCTTTCTGTCATCTAACCATCATCTAAACATCTCAAGGAATATCTGCATAGTTAGTAATATTTCTTATCACACTCAGTGCTATAAACACACGAGCATAGACTAGATAGAGCTGAAGACACAATCCGATGAAAACAAAGAAGTCAGTGATCCGCGATGACACATTATCGATCTATCTCGTTCTCTCATAATTCTCACGATGAATAGATTGCTATTGAACTTCAGCGTGATAGCTGGGCGAAATTTCTATCACCTGCCAATAAACTTTTAAAGTAGTAATTGTCTGTTTAACAATTTTATTAACTGAGAACTATCCTCAGTGTAGGTCATCCAATCCTATACAGATATGGGATTTAATTCTCAAAACAGGCAGACTGGCTGGAGAACAGTTTGAAATGCTTGGTTGAGTTAAAATGCTTAGAATAGAATTAATTTCTGCGTAATTCCAAGCATTTCTCAACCAAACCCAGCCGGTATGCAGACCAATTAGAACTAATAAAACGTAATTTTTAAATTATAGCGTTTGTTCTATACTGATTCTTTCGAAAAAATATAGACTTAAGTTATTAAACATACTAAGAGGAAGCCTCCTTAACTCAGTTTCACTAATGTCTTCATTTGGAAAGGCCTGGGAGTTCAAACTTCTCAAAGATGTCAATATCTTCATCAGGGTTTTACAAACTTTATCAGAATTTTCAATTGAAGGTGATTAGCTGGTCTAAGGAGGTATCAGGGTTTCTGTTTTCATACCGTAAAATATGCAAACAGACCAAAAGAACTCGCAACTGACCGGCGTAATATATTATGCTAATAGGATTAACCTTAATCAGAACATTAATGAAGCTTCAAAGAACCCAAGTACTTGGCCTTGGAGCCTATCACGCAAAGAAAAATGGGACTTTAGAATATAAACTTTTTTTTTACAAACTATTCATTTTTCAAAATTTATTTTATTATTTATTTATTAAAATTTATTTTCATTACTAAAACAAAAATATCTAACAATTATTAATATGAGTAATAACAATTATTAAATTTTCCCAATAAAATTGTATCTGTGGAAATATCATTTTGTGTCCATCCTAAATTTTAATCATTTTCATCTAGCCAACAGCAAAGTTCTTGCAGTATATAATTTCAACACTTTTTTTTCTCTTTTGTTTTAATAAACCGTTTAGGTCATCTTAAACGGTTCTATTGTAACAAGAGTTGGATGTCTCAACAAATTTTTGTATGGATTCCAAATACCGAATATTAGTAATATCCATCTATCTATAATATGAAATAAGTTACATACGTAGACAGTCAAAACGAACCTAATAAGTATATATATAATCATTTTGCGAAATGAACCGCTAATGATTCTGCTACGGTGATAATGAATGGTGTCACTACACAAGAATGCTATTGCAAAATGCATATTTTTTATGACTATCTGCAATCATTTTCTTACTTGATGTACGTTAATTTGTGTATAGTCGACGTTTTTTATGGTCCGATCTAAACTAAAGTTGCCGTCACTCGACAAAGTTTAGTATTCTACCAAAGTTCAATAAATTACATCAAACGCTGCGGATAGTTTTGACAAATTTGGCTAATAAATATGTCCTGATTGAAGAAGAAAAAAATAATAATAATAAATTTGTGAATACACAAATTTGGTAGTCATCTTAAACACTCAGTTTCCTTAAATTCATCATCATCATCAAATTCCTGCCATGTACCCTCAAGGGGTGTACAAGATATGACAGTACTACATGAAAAAATTACATCATTACTAACTTCCTATCTACAATTTTCCTCCTAATCAGTCTGTTACTTGTCAAGACTCCAACATTATCAGATGTTATATTTCTATCGTCTAAGGCACTTTGTACCATATCAATCCGCCTATATCTTGGCCTTCCTCTGGGTCATTTTCCTGCCAACCTGGCAGAGAACACTTGTTTTGCTAATCTTTCCTCTCCCATTCTATTTAAGTGACCATACCACCTGAGATTAGCTCTGCTAATGCATTCCTGGATGCTGACAATGTCAAGTTCTTTCCTAATATCCTCATTTTTAATATGATATTGCAATTGATGCCATCTGTTCACGCCTCTAATCTTTCTCAGGACTCTCATATCTGCGGTCTCTAGTCTTTGGTCAAGTGTTTTACTTCTGACCCAGCTCTCAGATCCATAAGTTAAAACTGGTTTGAACACTGTCTTGTATACAGCTAATTTAGTGTTCCGACTAATTTCTCTCTTATTTCATATGAATTTATTCAATTGACTTCCCACCATACCAGCTTTGCTGATTCTTTTGTCTATTTCTATATTTAATTTACCATCTTCAGTAAAAATTGTGCCTAAGTAGCTGAAATGTTTTACTTGTTCCATAGGTTCTCCATTCACAACACAGTTGACATTTTCAATGATTCTGCCTATTTTCATTGTCTTTGTCTTTTTATTGCTGACCTTCATACCATATCTATTACAACAGCTATTCAATTTAGACAGAGAATCATGCAGACTTGTAGCGGATTTATTTAGAAGTATAACATCATCCGCATAAAGCAAAGAGCTTTATGCGGATGATGTTATACTTCTATTGCTTGATATAATGCCCCATTGACACCATATAACTGCAGCGTATTGAATAGCTTCTCTCTTGGCACCTTGTCATATTCCTTTTCCAAATCGACAAAACTTAAATACAGATCTTTGTTATATTCCCATGCTTTCTCGACTATTTGTCGTAAAGTGAAGATCTGATCCTGGCAGCCTCTATTTGGCCTGAATCCAGCTTGTTCTTCACCAAGCTTTTCTTCCACAATTCTTCTCAACCGTTTCTCAAGTATACTTGCATAGATCTTGCCAGGAACACTCAGTAGGGAAATACCTCTGTAATTCTCACATTCAGCTTTATTTCCCTTTTTATATATGGGTACTATGAGAGCTTTACTCCAATCATCGGGAATTCGTCCCTCTGTCCAGGCTTTCTGAACTATGCAGTGCAGCCACTGTAAGACTTTTATACCACCATACTTCAGCATTTCCGGTCGAATATCATCTACTCCCGCCGCCTTTCCACATTTCACGCCCTTGATGGCTCTTTCCACTTCAAGTATGGATATGTATTCCTGACTGCATGTCTGGTCAGTGTTTTTTATCACTATGCTGTCATCACTGCTTGTTTCATTTAGCAGTTTTTCAAAGTAATTACTCCATACTTCAAGGATATATTTTCCTCCTGTTTTCATGTCACCTTTATCATCTCTAACTCCTTTTACAGCACTCTTTCCTCCATTCCTAAGCTTCTTCAACAACCTCCAGAATATTTTGCCACCTTCTTGATATTTATTTTCTATATTCTTGCCAAAGTCCTCCCATGACTTTTGTTTAGCTAGTTTTACACACTGTTTAGCTTTCTTACATTTGTCTCTGTATTCTGTAAGAGTAAAAGCTGACTTATTTGCCAGGAACTTTTGATATGCTTTCTTCTTTTCCTTCACTGCCTCTTTAACTTCCTGTGTCCACCAGGGAGTTCTGATTTTTTTATCCTTGCACACAACCTCACCACATGCCTCTCTGGCAGAATCAATCAATGTTTTCTTCAGAGTTTGCCACTGAATCTCCAAGGTTTGATTCCTGTTCTCAATCTCTTTCATTTTCTTTTCAATAATCTTTCTGTATTTTAGTCTACAGTTCACATCTGAGAGCTGTTCAACTTTTATTCGCTTTAAAACTTTCTTACATGTTATTCTTTTCAATATGAAATTCAATTTTATCCTGCTCAAGACTAAATAGTGATCACTTCCAATTTCAAATCCTCTGTACACTCTGGTGTCCTGCACCAGAGAGAAAACATCACTATCAACAATAACATAGTCAAAGAGACTTTTCTTATTCCTAGCCTCTTCTCTCCATGTGAATTTGTGCACATTTTTATGTTGGAACATGGTGTTAGTAATAACCAGTCCATGTCCTGAGCAGAAATCCAACAGATATTTGCCATTATTATTAGCTTTGCTCTTTTCTCCAAATTTTCCCAAAATATTTTTGTATGTCTCACAATCATTTCCTACTCTGCTATTTAGATTCCCAACAAGGGCCAACTTTTCCTTTTTCATTGTGTCAGTTGCTTTTTCTAAAGCCTCAAAAAATTCCTCCACTTCTACCTTAGTAGAACCTTCTGTGGGACCATAGGCACAAATAAGTCTCATTGTCCAGTTCCCCATTCTCATATTTGCCCACATTACTCTACTTGAGACTGACTGCCATTCAAGAAGATTAGCCTCGTATTTTGTGTTGAATACTATGGCTACTCCTTCTTTTCCTTGATTGTCATTGCCTGAATATAACATTTTGTATTTATTGCTCAGAAAGATCTCACCAGTTATGGTCTTTTTTGTTTCAGTCACCCCTATTATGTCGATCTGGTACTTATCTAATTCCTCAGCTAGCTCCATTTCTTTGCCATTCATGCTTCTTACGTTGATAGTACCGATCTTTAACTCTGGTGATGTTGAGTTGGGGTTTGTTTTCAGATTTGTTCCAGTAGCTGACTGTTCGCCCTGGTACCCTGGCGAAAACAACGGGAGCCTTGTTTAACCGGGCGACGCCCCAGCCGGCATGAAATTTTGTCATGTTGTACCATCATTTTTTATTTTGGTTTAACCAATAAGAATACAATTTGGTCGGCTAAATCCCAAATTGCCAGCCCATCCTCGTTCGTTCAGTATCAAAGTAGATACCCAACAGGGTGCACCACGAGAAGGTGAGGATTGGACATTAGGTCAGAAGCCCTGGTCGGTTCTCCGCATTCCTTTAAAGGCTATGTGGAGGTCTCCTCTCAGTTATACAGCTTTGACCCTTAAGCACCCCTTAAATTCAATTAAACAAAATGACGTTATTACTTTGTAATATTTCGAAGTATTGTGTTAGAGTTGTCTTTGCAAACGATGTCTAATCAAAACAAAAATTGAATAACTCGAAACATAAATAAATAAATAAAATAAGGATTCTAAGCACCAGTTTAATAAAATCCATCCATCCAGAATCGAATGGCGACATTCATACGAACAAACAAACAAACAAACAAATCTAATATGTGGTTTGCCTTTTGTGAAATGTACCCGATAATAATTATCTGACATTAGTTTACATACTAGTAGCGTTAAAACACCTTAATTGTCTTTCCCACTCTTTTCCGGAATGAGATTTTTATACGCCGCTATTGATGAACAATGAGTATAACAAACAATTCGCTTTAATACAGTATGCTTTAGACTGGTCATTTATAATAGCTGCTGAAGCGTTTAATCGGTATACAGCATGAATATTTAAATCACACTACACAGCTCTTGTCCTTGCAATAATGTAATCTCTATCTGTCGCTCTCCGCGAACAGATCGTTGGCATTCCTAATCTCCAGATTAACAAGACATCGCTTAAATCATGTGAATTGTCCAGAATGTTCTTGAAAACTAAATGTTAAACACACTCGAGTAATTCTCTCATTCCGAAAGGATTATTACTGATGCTTTTAATCCGAAACTAACTCATTTTAATACGATTAAGAATCTCGTGCATTTAGAAATTCTCTAGGAAATGATGTTTGGAATTAACCCGCTAACACAACTTGCGCTTGTGCTCGATAGCGATTGCAACAGTAAATGTTCTGCTTGTGTGAACACGCTGCTGGACTGAGTATCGAATAAAGGAATTTAAAATCAGTAGAAAGTTTGAAATTGTAGCATTATTAACAGTTTACAGCATAACTTGCGATGTGTTATCCTGCAGATATTGGAAATTATGGCTCCATGGCGCGATCAATAGGCTGGTTGTAGAAGGTACAATGGGATCTTTTTTCTAGAAACCCCCACTGTTTCGTACAGAAACTGAGATCTCATAGCCCTAACTAACTAACTCGTAATTTATTGCTGCTAGATGTTGAGAATAAATCAACAGCAAAGAAATTATGAATATGACTGGGAATTGAAATTGGCCTTAGGACGAGTAGATAGCATCTGAATGTCTTTATGTGACAGATGAATTTCGTTGCCAGAGATCTTCGCCCTGATTAATGGCGTCCTGGATTGGTCCATTTCCCATCTTGCAGTGGCCATTTGCAAAGTGGTCGAGAGTTTTTCTTTCTTTCTTTTTTGTGTCCTATCTCTTTACAGTAATATATCTTAACTTGTTTATTTCATTTTCTGACGAAAAGATTTATTCACTTATCACTTAGTATGAATCGAACTAACTATAATTTATTGCTGCTGGATGCTGATGATAAATTAAAAGCAGAGAAATGGTGAACATGACTGAGAATTGAAAGCCGGGCTGAGTAAGCTGAATAGATAGCATATGAATGTCTTTCTTCAGATAAGAAATGAATTTCATTGCCAGAGTTGTCTCTGCTCTGCTCACTGGAGTCAAAAAACGGCTTGAAAAGTTCCATGTCTCATCATTGGAATATATTTCCAGATTATCTGATCTTTAGGCCAATTGCAGTAATAAAATGCACTATACATTTTCAAAATTTCGTAGTTGGAAATATGACTGCTCCATTTTTCATCACTGTTGTTGAACGGTTGAGTTTTTTTTTTATGTCCTTTCTCTTTAAAGCAGTATATCTTAACGTTTTTTTTTATCCCATTTTCTGGCTAAAAGATTTATTCCGTCCTCTCGCTCTTTTTCTCTATCTAATAAATGGGAGTAAAGAATATGATAAAAGAATAATTCTCCACGAAGATTCTAAATAACGCCTTTCGCTATTTAATGTTACAGTTATTTTCAGTTAGTATTATGAAAAATAAGCATTTAAATCTATTAGTGTTGAAAAATGAGATTCATGATTGTGTTTTGGGTTAGAATCATTTATTGATAAATTAGTACAATTAAACACAAATTTCGCTAAGGAACTAAGACGATTTTTATTAATCACTCTGTAAAATAAAATAGTCACGTTGAACGGGACACGTGTGATGTTTCCATAGCAACAGTGATTTCTGCTGAGAGGACTCGGCTGTGCGTTCAAGAACGCACAGCCAGCCTTAGCTTAGGCAAAATTGCGCTTTGTTTTCAATTGTTCTGTTTTGGAGTCCAATTTAACACTATACAAATATTATTTTGGGGGAGGAAAAGCAACAAAATAAGTGGCTACGAAGGGCCAGCTCTTCCAGTAAAAGCATTTTAGTTATAAATATTAATAATCATTTTCGATTTTAAAAAAAACTGTTTTGTTAGTAATATTTGTATACAAATATTTTCTTTTAACGGCAATCATTTGATATTTCCACCAGTGACTTTTTTTTCGTGACCGTTTTGGGATTGTCTCCCACTAGTTAAGAATCACCGCTTTAGAGGATTATTAGAAACAGTTGGTAGCGCGGGGTCTGTTGATATATGACAGTAATTTAATTAATGCTCCACACTTTGAATTTAGAATCAGTCAACACAAATGAAAACGATACTTAGATCAATAATTAATTCAATGCATAGCAAAATCCAATTTTACATTCTGTACAGTAAAGGAAAAACACGATATTATAAACGAGGATAGTTCATAATAACAGCCACATAGTAAGATCGAAAGAAGCGACAGAGGAACTGCATCAATATGTATCCGATGTGCGAGTGTTTAGTCGAGATAAAATTTATTCATCTTTTTCTAGCAAACCTCTATCTACATGCTGTAGTTTCATCTTATTAATTTCTTTAATTCACATTATCATATATTTTATTGCTGTTATGACCAAGGTCCTAAAGATGCTGATTAAGAATCGGCGAAACTTGATAGATCTATTAAAGCAGTTAATGATTTATTGATGTAGAGACATGTCATGTAGTTATTCTTTCTACAAGTATAAGGTCAACACAAGCTGCTAAATAATACTTTGGTCATATTATCCATACCGTAGTATTCCAGTCATTGTTTTCAAGATTTCTTAGAAAATATATGCTGATAGTCGTTAACTGTATTATATACTGACTGATACGCGGATTTAAAAGAAAGGGGAAGTCATCTCCGTTTTTAAATTATAATTATCGCTTTTTTCGAGAATTATTTGCAGAAAAAGCTACTCAAATATGAAGACTTATCTAAATAATAAACTTTTGATTCAGCTGGTAGACATATAGTATTGGGAAGGAGGTTACTTAGCACGATTGTCCCTATACCACTAGAACATTGCCATCTTCCTGTTTTTTTTTTTTATTTCATTTTACGATTTGATATTCCTTGAAATATTTTAAATTCTTTTAGTGTTAAGTAAATGCAAAAAGAAGAAAGACTCAGTCTGGTTCAGACGTTATCAGTCAATAAAGAATGACATACAAGCACTGAAATAACACTAGTGTATTATTTCAATGCTTGTATGTCATTCTCCTATACCCATGTTAAAAAAAAAAAGTTGAGACTTCTAAACAGTCTCAACTACTGTTTATGGAAAGGTTTTCCTCCTGGAAACTTGGGTTCTTACCTCTGCAAAACAGACAAATTGGACGAAGAACACAGCACTAAAAGACATGGCAGACTATAGAATTAATCGGGTTAACTCTCTCTCTCTCTCTCTCACTGATCTCTTCCAGATTTCGAAAAAGAACTTCAAATGTGGAGTTTCTCGAGTAGTATTGCACACATAATTCCAGTCTGCAGTGCAATTAAGTGATAAGAATGAAGTAAGTGCATAATATGGAGCAAGGTCTTCGTTAATTGCATGGCTCTGATTACCAGAGAAAGTGAAAGCGCTCATCTCTCCTGTGAAAGGATCATAAAACTAAGTAATTTCCATACTATCATAGTGTCACATTAAGCAGACAAGCTACAATTTTCGTGGCTGAGTTCTTAATTATTACAAACAAGTTAAGCGCAATTACATTTCCAAATCTAATCAATCACATGGCCTCTTAACGAAAGGCGAAAACATTTTCAGCTGTGAGTGCCAGCACTTAAAATGCAGAAATAAATTTAATGTTTTCCCTATCATAATAATCTCTCTCACTTTAACGAGTAGGCTTAATCACTTTCATTATTTTAACGGTGAATAATGTATCTTCTTAAATGGCGCGACCGAAATAGATTTATTTTAATGAGAATGTAATGGGAATGGCACTAAACAGTGAATGCTTTTAATTAATCTGCACGGAAAAGCAAAATTTGTATTGAAAAGAAAAAAAAAAGAAAACCATACTCTTCATTTTATGTGGCCATAGCGCCTTAATTAATATTCACTACAATTCACTCTTAATCATTTTATCTTTATTCATTCCGTAGTAATTCAATGCATTATGTATTTGTAATTCATTATTGAAATTTTGATTGTAAAAGGTTCGAACGGTTTTTATTGTTTTAATTTTTATTTTCATTGCTGCGTTACGGGAATTATTTATGAGTGAATGAGTCACCCTCCCTTTACGAAAAGTAGCATATTTTCAGGTTCTATGCTTTCTCTATTCTGTCCAGCTAAAATAGAGTCATTAAATGTCATTTCTTATACCAATTGGTTCTAAAACCTCTCAGGTGTGGAGGATATATATATATATATAAAGTTACTAATTTGATATCAATCACTACAAGATTGCTGCTAGCATCGGCGCTCTTGTCCTTTCAAAATTGTTTCTTAGATACTAAACTATGAGGGGGAGAGGGAGGCATCCTTGCTCGTTAACTTGCTTGAACTCCTTATTACGTTATACACTTTTTACCTTTCCTTTTTTTTTTTAATTCTCATTAGCCTACCTGCTTTTACTTTCCGGCATATGGAAATATATGGTCTATGAACCAGTAGCTGATGTATAGATGGCAACTGACTTTTTTTTTTTTTTTGTATTTTTTCCCCTTACCACGGTAACATGGAAATATGTCATCGCATCCGTCTTAGTCTGCTGACTTGGAAAACATCACTGACTAATTTTCTACCTACGATATTCAAGCATTGTGTTATTACTATGATAGGATAATCGCCGTCTTAAACAAAACTATTTATGATTCTTTCCCAACTAAGCAAAAAAACAATGTTTTGCGCGTATATTCACGTCTAAGCTACTTGTATATAGAGACTAACGACTTCATGTCACTTGCCTTAGTATGATCCCATAATGCAAAGCCCCCCCCCCCCCACATACACACATTTCGGACGTGTATAATGCACTATCCAGACTGGGATAAGGATTAAAAACCAAGTATAAAATTTCTTGGTATTTTTAACGTATAATACACCCAAGGTAAAAAAACTTTCCATCTCTGTCTCATCTAGAGATTTCTTTATTAATAAGGTCAAAGCACCTTTTGTCTACTTGTATAGGAGATATATATGACTTCTGCATTACTTCAACCTTGGTATCTCTCCGGGTCTGGCTTCCACTGATGAGACCTCAGTAAAGGTTGAAACTGGTCTGGGTAGTGGTCCTTCCCATGATGCATTGCATTATACACGTCCGAAAGGAAGGGGTGTGCTTTGCATTATGGGATCATACTAAGGCAAGTGATACGAAGTCATTAACCTCTATTTACAAGTAGCTTCGACGTCAATATATTTCACGCGCAAAACATTGTTTTTTGCTTAGTTGGGATAAGGATTAAAAAACAAGTATAAAATTTCTTGGTATCTTTAACGTATAATATACCCAATGTAAAAAAAATTTCCACACACACACACACACACACACACACACATGTGTGTGTGTGTGTGTGTGTGTGTGTGTGTGTGTGTGTGTGTGTGTGTGTGTGTGTGTGTGTGGAAATTAAATTATTATATTAATGAAACATTACCATATATATATATATATGGTAATGTTTCATTAATATAATAATTTAATTTAATTAGATTAACATAATGCGTCTCTGAGAAAAAAAAAGTCCTTTGGTTAAAAAATTATTGGAAACCTGTTTAGAATACGAAGATCGTAATGAATTTTTATCTGGTTAAGTGCCTATAACTTTAGTGAACCATCTCTCCTCCAAAAATAGACTAACTTGCTGAAGTAAACCCCGTACCCTGTTTATTTTTTCCTTAATTATCTGTGTTCCTAAACTATTTTGTCACTTGATATCATCCTTCCCCTAACGGTTTCTGTAACGTGTTTTTTTTTTTTTTTTAAAGTGAAGACGTCATAATTCTAAGTGAAATATATCATTGGACAAGCATGTTTACATGAAGCCAAGTAAATCTGTCTTCATATAAACTACATTTGTGCAATAATACGAACGGCGAATCGTATCTCAATAGTCTGCTATGTTTGCCGGTGCGTGTGTTCTCTAACTGGTTTGCCTGTTTTTAAAGAGACAGACCAGAGGTTCTGGAAGGAAAAACCATTCCACCTCTTTATGAAATCAATTAATATGCATTTAGCTGAAAATCAGTTACGTTCTTGGTTTCCAGGCGTAATTCGAATCCCGATCTCAACAGCCAAAGGGTGTCGACGCTACTGACTGCGCTATAAAGGCACTAACATCCGGAATAGTTTCCTGAAATATCCCGAAGATTCCAACTATAAATCATCCCAAAGAAATCATCCTTGAAATATCTCAAAGAAACTAACTGTAAATGATCTCAAAGAAACCAATTTTAATTCTTTACTGTGTCATATATGCACAGTAAAGAATTAAAATTCACTAGTTCATTGTTGCCATAATTTTCAAATATACTATAAATAAAGAAGAACAAAAAAGATATTATTTACTTTCCATCTCGACAGACTTGTCTTTCTGGCTCCTCTGCCTGTGAAAAGAATAACGCTTATTAGAGCACACTGAAATGTTCTGTATTTTAAATTAATTACTTAATTAATATATATATATATATATTATGCAGCCTGAGGATCTATAAATATATCCAAGTTTTAATTATATATTTAAACTATAAAGTAAAAATTTAGTATGAGCGTTTGTGATGCGAATAATCTTTGATATCAGTTGTATTGATAGGTATTGAACTACTGGGGAAAAAAAAAAAAAAACATGACCTCGGAGAAGCCTTTTTTTTTTTTATTAGGTGATCATAATGATGACAAAGTTTAACAGACGAAAAAAAAAGTGTCGCTCCTTGTGCAATTCCAAGCCAACTGATGAAGGCGCTACACAATTTGAACGCTCTTATCACGTCGCTATTACTTTAATTTTACTGTGACATTTTTAAGCAAAAGGAAAAGCAGCTATTTTTGTAAATAAATTGATAATATACCTGGTTTTGGTTTTCTGTTCTGAAGGAGCGGAAGGAACAGAAAACTGCTTGTTTTCTGAAGGAGTAGAAAACTCGATTTATTTTATTGCATATGTTTAAAATTTAAAAAACCATCGTTAATTGCTTACCACTGTTCACTTCTGCCGACTGCGCCCTCTTAAGTCTTTGCGTTTTCCTTATGATCCACCTCTCCAGAAGCTCCAGATCTATATTTTCCATAACATATTCTTCCATGAAGTCGGGATTTTGTTGAAGAAAATCTGTCACCACTTTAGGATTTATTTCTAAATAAAGAAACGTGGCCATTAAATAAATATACTGTGTGTGTGTGTGTGTGTGTGTGTGTGTGTGTGTGTGTGTGTGTGTGTGTGTGTGTGTGTGTCATAAAATCAGACTTTATTTATTCATAATTTCAGTTTTTTTCTAGTGCCGTATTAATATCGCATAATTTTCATTAAAAATATATTTTAAAAAATTTCTCTCACCTGATCGTTCTATACAGTCTTGAGAACAACTTCTCATTATCCTCGAGTTTCTATTATTTCCTCGTACATACCTGCCTGAATCTGTAAAAAAAATAATAAATATATATATATTGTACGGTACAGCATAACATATTTTATTTATTGTATTTTTTTTATATTTTTTTTAGATATCATATCAGAAACAATGCCATTTTGTGTGATATGATATCTAAGTGACGTAATTTTCATCTGTCATTCCAAGCTAGAACGTGAAACAAGTACTGTAATAGCAAACGGTTGACGTCACAGTGAGAGAAATCCGACAACTGACGTTTGTAATATACCTTTGCGGAGTGCTCTGTAATTATCTTTCGGATACGCTATTTTACTAGTATTTTCTGTTGTGGTCTGTTTAGTTCGTAAATTACTGTCCATTCCGTGTGTGCGTTATTACAAGCTATTCTTAGCATCCAATTTCAGATTCAGAAATTTTTAAAACATTAAAAAAATGAAATGAAATTGCAAATTCGGACGGAAAGGAGCTCAAAAAAAAAAAACGTAATTTTTTTCTTTAACTACATATGATACAACATTCTGTTCCATTTACAGATGAATTTAAATATCAGAACAATTAACTGCACATGTTTCGCTAAATTCTTGTTTGTAATTTTTAAATTTTTGTCTTCTTTATAAGCTATGGGGACTGGACTACTTTATTAAGGAAAAATTTGAATATTAAACTTGTCAAAACAGAAGATATTAAGCTCACTTCGGACTGGTTTAAATGGTGCGAAACTACTAAGAACATGAAACCGGTAAAAAATGTGTCTTGTATTTTCAGCGGAATCCTGCTGTCTAGTACGATAGGCTAACTCGTTATCCAAATAGGTTCTTATAAAGTTTTTCATGTTTTAGACGAAATTCAGTTCTTGACTCTATGCTGGTTTATGTATAGAGACAAGAAAAACTGGATGAGAAAACGTCTAGAGGAAAACAAAATCTGCAACATCTTATAAATAAATACAAATGATTATAAATCAGTTATAATAATCATAACAATACGCATCAATCCCAGATTGCTATTATGTTTATAAATTAGAATTTGCAGTTAAGATATGTAGAAGACAGAAAAATAATGGCATTGTATTCGAGATCTAACAAATAACACTGTAAAAATGAATTCCTTTCTTAAATGCATTTTTGACGCTGAACTCTAAAACCCACTTATAATTTTTTCAGCACCGTAATTTTTGACTAATAGTAATTTTTTATTAGTTTATATTTCATTGCACAATATTTTATGGCCACTGTATAAGAATAACTGGGATTTATTATAGCGTGAATAATGCAGAATGGATTGTCGACACTGCTGCTGTATCAAGGCAGCTGATCTTAAAACAAATTCGGAGGGAAAACTAATACTGAAATTGTATAGAAACTGGAATACATGAATCGCTGATAATAGAGCAATGAATGACGGCCGTTTTCGTGTTGCATATATAACATCATCTATTGTCGGTCTGTTTCTCGTATTGCTTGTCTTGGGTGTCGATGATTGAAAAGTTTCAATCATCGACACCCAAGATACAAAATCTAATTAGGGATTTCCATACAAACAGCTGAGTTTAGTCCTTATTCTTAGAATTCCGTATGAGTGGATTGCCCACTCGATTCTTTGAAACGAATCGAACATGGCAAGAAGTTTTCTTTTCTCTTTTTTTCATGTGAGTCACGTCACTACGATATACTTTCTTGATTTCATGACTTCAGCCAACGTGCTAGTAATAGTTCATAAACATCCAGATATTTTTGGAAAGGATAAGTATATTTCGAAAATTTTAAAAACCTTTGTAACTTTTAGACTAGTTTGTAACTTTAACGATTAGTTCTTGTATCAGAGAAGCATTGTAAATTGAAACACACCACAGGCGTGGTAAGCAAGTAAAAATCCTTGTATCTTATTCCAGTCGACTTGGTGTTTTTTATGTTCTGATTCTCTTTTTCCATGGCCAGACCACTGAATCCACTATCCTTGATCCAAACATTTGTTTTGATCGAATTGCAGGAATTGTTCTTACTGGAACGAAGACCTATTTTCCACACCATTCAAAATTCCTACCCACTATCCAAGCTTTGGTTTTTCTGCAAGTATGGCTATGCAACTTAAGAAAAAAATTCAGCATATTGCAAGTGTTTGAGACAAATTCATTCTCTGGCTACATTGAATCATACAACTGCATGCTTTACTGTAACTGTTTATGTGCTTCCGCTTGTCTCGCCCTATCTCATCGGGATAATATTACTGTAACGTCACAACGAAACTAACCGCTGACCTCCTGCATCATTCTTCTTCAGCTCCTGCATAGATATTCAAGGCAACTCATCAGAATAATCTTGAATGCCCTAGATACCTTGAATACCGTATGTTCTTAAATACGGAAAATATCTCCTGTCCTGATGGTATTTCCATTCGTAATTAAAACTATACTCCAGAATCAAGCCTATAATCATACATTTCACAATAAAATAAAATAAATAAATAAATAAAATCTATCTTCAAATTCAGAGGCGCCGTAGCTCAGGTCCGTTTCGACGTTGCCTTCTACGATGCGAAGAACCTTTATCAGAGCTGTTCACTTGAAGATGAGGTAGCTGGTCTCATACGTTTTTATTCTGGAAATTTGGATTTCGTCAGCAAAACAGGCAAACTGGCCAAATGAGCTCACGCAATATATATTTTATTGTACAATGAAAACTAAACAAACACACGTAATAACCACAGTAATAAGTTTTAATAAGTAAATATTTTATCCTAAGTATCAAAGGACATCGTCAGTACAGTTAATTCAAACAATACTAGGAATAACATACAGTTAGGGCTGATGATTACAATGGAATCCCAATATGCATCCATTAGCGTGTTATAGAATTAAATTAAAATATATCTGGAGGGAAAAAAAATAGATTACATTAAAATAAGATAGCATATATAAAAAAATTATTATTTTACACAATTTTGTATGACAATTTCCCATACTTTAGGAATAGCAAAAACGTCATTACGGTTTAGATTTGGTCTGTGAAGTAGGGCTTCAGCACTTTCTTTATATAAACGTTCATGTTTATATAAAGATCTATGTAAAAGTTTGGTCTTTTTCCAATGGATCCTGTGGTTTGGGTTTTTCAACCTCCGTTTTGTGCGAGACCAGATTTCTGCAGTTTGATAAGACGGATATGGTCTTGATGTTCCGAAATACGTTTATGAACAGATCTACCTGCCTGTCCATAGTAAGACAATTTACAGGAGCATGGAACCTCGTACACGCCATGCAACATCAGAGGTGAGAGTTTGTCTTTAGGAAAAGGTAGCAAGTTGTAGACAGCAGCATGTTTGTATTTCTTCATAATTTTTGAAAAACGTTCTTAGATGCCTTTGACATAAGGTATGGGAATCCTACGGCCTTGTTCTTGTCTAGGTTGATGTGTGGGGAAGTGACTAATGATTTTTTGAGTTGTTTTAAGATTGTATCCATTTAGTATGGCTGTATTTTTGATTATTTCCAATTCTTTGTTTAGAGATTCTTCAGAGGGGCAGAAGATGTGTGCTCTGATTTAATGATGCCAAATTTTTGAGATGGATGATGAGCAGAAGAATTGTGAATGTTGCGACCTGAAAATGTCGGCTTGCGATAGACAGAAGTGAAGATGGAACCATATTCTTTTCTTTGGATGTGTAAATCCAGAAAGGAAACATCCTCGCATCAAATTCAGGCTAGAAAAAGAATCTCCACTCTGTGGAGATTCTTTTTCTAGCCTGAATTTGATGCGAGGATGAAGAAGGTTTATTTTATCTAGAAACAGGTGCAGTTCTTGTTCGGAATGACCCCAGATGACAAAGACGTCCTCAACATTTTGAAGCAAAACTTTTGGTTTGGGTTTAAACGTGAAAATTTTTTCTTCAAGGTATTTTAGGAACAGGTTGGCTACGTTTGGTGATAAGGGAGACCCATTGCTGTTCCTTCCTCTTGCTTCTAAATTTTCTCTTTCCAAGATAAGTAACCGGACAGTGATAACAAATTTGAATAATTCATGGAAATTTTTTAGTTAACAAGCCTACCATTTCATTATGGGGAATATTAATAAAGAGGGAGACAATGTCGAAGCTGATTAGCATGTCAGTTTCCAACAGTTGAATGTATTTAATTTTGCGTGAAATGCTGTTGAATTTTTAATTGATGAGGGTGAGTTGCATATGTGAGGACGGAGAAGGTTAGATAAAAATCTTGATAATTTCTAAGTCGGGCTGCTAATAGAATCCACGATGGGTCTGAGTGGAACGTTATTCTTGTGAAGCTTAGGTAAACCGTATATTCTAGGAGGCCTACCATGGTATGTCCTGAGTTTTTTTTTATTGTTTCTTCATCTAAGGAAGTGGTTTCATCAAGTAACTTGTTAAGTTTCTTGAGCTCTCTTTTTGTAAGATCATAATCAAGTTTGGCGCATGTATTTCGATCTCGCAGTAGCAAATTCATTTTTCGGTCGTATGATATGGTATCTAGAACTACAGTGGTATTTCCCTTGTCGGCTCTGGTGATGATTATATATTCATTACGTTTTAAGGAGGTAAGAGCTTTCAATTCTGATGGTGGGATATTCAAGTCCGAAGGTCTGGCATCATAGATTATTTTGGCTATTTCGAAACGAAGTCTATTGGCTTCAATACTGGAAAGATGGCCGATGTTTCTTTCAATGTTGTGTATAAAATCTAAATATGGAAAGCATTTAGGTGAAATGGCAAACTTATGACCTCTTGCTAGAACATTTAATTCATCTTCTGTTAGTGGACGGTTAGATAAGTTGACAACCCATTTTTCGGTCGGTAATTTGTTGGTATTATTCTTAGATCGATTTAACAAATTAAGATATTTTTTATGTAGATTAACACTTTTATCAAATGCTTTGATCCACAAATTTTTTGAGACACTAATAATCACTTTTATCAATTCTTTTTTTAATTAATTTTTAAATTATTTGTTTCCAATTCATGTTTAGAAACTCGTAACGGATTAAGCATTAAGGAATGGAATCGCTTGCCTTCTGAGAGATTTTATGAGCACCTGGTGATTTGAAAACTTCATTTAGTTTAGCAAACGTTGAAATGAGTTTATTGCATCTGCAATTTTTTAAAAAATAGATTCTGGCACGTAGCTTACCCTGTTTCAGTTGACGTTTGGCTAGTAAGTCCGTCTTCTGTGCTGTCAGTTCCCAGTGAAGGAATAAGACTTTATTATACAATGAAACCTGTGGAAAATTCATGACTAAGCAAACACACGTAATAACCACAGTAATAGATTTCAATAAGTAAATATTTCATCCTAAGTATCAAAGGATATCGTCAGTACATTAATTCAAACAATACTAGGAATGACATATAGTTAGGGCTCATAAATAGATTACATTAAAATAAGATAATATATATAAAAAATTATTATTTTACACAATTTTGTATGACAATTTCCCATACTTTAGGAATAGCAAGAAAATCATTACGGTTTAGATTTGGTCTGTGAAGTAGAGCTTCAGCACTTTCTTTATATAAACGTTCATGTTTATATAAAGATCTATGTAGAAGTTTGGTCTTTTTACAATGGATCCTATGGTTTGTGTTTTCAACTCCGTGTTGCGCGAGGCCAAGGACAAGAACAAGGCCGTAGGAATCTCCGAACGTCTTTAAAAAATTATGAAGAAATACAAACTTGCTAATACCTACAAACCAATCAACCAGATTGGTTTATAGGTAACAATCAACTTCTTACCTTCTCCTAAAAACAAACTCTCACTTCTGATGCTACCTGACATGTACGAGGTTCCATGCTCCTGTAAATTGTCTTACTATGGACAGACAGGTAGATCTGTTCATAAACGCATTTCGGAACATCAAGACCACGTTCTCTTATCAAACCGCAGAAATATGGCCTCGCACAACACGGAGTTGAAAATCCAAACCATAGGATCCATTGGAAAAAGACCAAACGTCTACATTGATCTTTATATAAACATGAACGTTTATATAAAGAAAGTGCTGAAGCCATACTTCACAGACCAAATCTAAACCGTAATGACTTCTTGCTTTTCCTAAAGTATGGGAAATTGTCATACAAAATTGTGTAAAATAATAATTTTTTTATATATGTTATCTTATTTTAATGTAATCTATTTTTTCCCCCTCCAGATATATTTTCATTTAATTCTATAACACGCTATTGGAATTCCATTGTAATCATGCGCCCTAACTGCCCTAACTATATATTATTCCTAGTATTGTTTGAATTAACTGTACTGACGATGTCCTTTGATACTTAGGATGAAATATTTACTTATTAAAACTTATTATATGTTATTACGTGTGTTTGTTTGGTTCACGCAATATATAGACATACGAGAATAAGGATTAATCATCCTATTCCCTCAGATTTGGTTTCGAAACGCTGCATGGTACGGAAGGAAAACCTCTATCAAACTCTCATTCAGTGCCCTTTTCCTCACCTGAGTCTTTTCTAAAATAATGGAAACAGTTGCTAAAAGTCAACTTCTTTATCATTTAGAGACTTGGCAGTTAATCGAAAACTCTTGGAATGAACTCTTAGAATCGATAGGCCAATCTGCGATTATTAAGAGAGAAATTTCTTAGAAAGAAAGATTTAGCATTCTTCTACAGTATTCATTCATTATCACAATAGAAGTAGATTCATTTTTAGCTTATTCATGGAAGTAGTTTGTTTATTGTCAGTTAAAAGATATAAGTTTGTGTCGTTTTGGCATTAAATTATGTCAATGAACGAATTTGGATTTTTATTAAAATAGACTAATAGAAATCACAAATAAAAGCAAATGTTCATTAAAATTCGTCTGTTCCGAGCAGAGGAATAAAATATGCATTCGCCTTGATATAAAATAAATCTGTAGGGGGCTACGCTTTATGCAAAATACTGATAAAATCTCGTTTTTTGTCAGTTTTTAACAAATATGGAGAGAGAGAGAGAGAGAGTCTCTTCAAAATCATTTGAGCACTCAAGTTTTTTTTTTTTTTTTTGCCTTCTATATTTTGATATTAAATTGATCTTAATCAAAATTTCTTTAAAGCCATATATAACAATGTTTTGAAATATCTATAGCTTAATTTTTTTTCCGTATCTGTAATGCAAGAATCGGATAAGGCATTTTTAAATTAAAAAATGTTTATAAAAATGAATGTTTGATTCGTTTTTTTAGGAAATAAAAACCTGCTCATCATTAAAATTTGATATAAGAATTTGAAGATTTACTATTTATATATAGCAAAATCTCTTCTGTAATAGCTCTGAAGATATGGTTCAATCTTGCCTAGATTTCTTTCCCACCATCCTCAGATGTGGATGATTCTCACTATGATAGACTCCATGAAGATATTTGTGGAATGAAAAAAAAAAAAAAAATCAAGGAAAAGATAATTCACGGAGAATCTGCAGCAAAACTCTTGGTGGACGTAGAGAACCAACACAGACAGTTGCAAAGGAAAATCAATAACTGAAAAATTTAAGGTAAGCCATTGCGTTTTTCTTATGCATTAATGCACATTATTATCTAATTTTGTTTCATAATTGCGTTGAATTGCACATTTCTCAATGGCACGCGAGATTAAAAAAAAAATGAAACTCATTTTCGAATTCACCGTTTAAAAATGCATATGAACCACCATGATTTGCTCTTCCCTAATAGAAGGGAACAAAGGCTTTTCAACTAAAAATGAATTCCAGGAACCTTTATAGGAATTTTAAAGTGAAAATTAGTGAACCGCTATCATACGGAGGTAGAAGGGTTTTCTCTAACAAACTTGCCGAGAACAGTTAACCGGTATAATAACATTACACCAAATAATCTCAATTAATTCTTTAAAGAGAAAAAAAAAAGAATTTTAAATCTGTAGTCCAGTGTAATAGAACATTTTGAAAGAGTTATGCTAATATATATTCGAATTTGCACTTTGTTAAACTAATCTGAACTTTCTCTTCCATATCAGCTACCCCTCTCTTTTCGTGCTGCATTATTTTCAATAAGGCTTTATCATTTTCAGTAAGCATTATCTCTGTGTGTGTGTGTTTCGGTATGAATACCAAATCGTAGTCAATTTTGAATTGTGTTTTCTGATTCACTTCTATCCATGCGTTTCAAATGTTTTTTTCCCTGTTACAGACGTAAAAATGGGGAAATTTAAAAAAAACATGAAATAAAAATAATTATTTACTAAGCATGTTTCAAACGCACATAGAGAGAGAGAGAGAGACATAAGCATATGCTATGTAAAGAAATATACCCAAAGTTCCGGAATGTATGGAGGGCAGGAGGGAAGGAAAGCCTTTCTGAAAATAATGCAGCATGGAAGGAAAGCCTTTCTGAAAATAATGCAGCATGGAAAGAGAGAGAGGTAGCTGATAAGGAAGAGAAAGTTCAGATTAGTTTAACAAAGTGCAAAATGCGCGAAATTGGAATCAATTTTTCAATTTATTTCTCGCTTCTTGCATTAAAATAGCAAAAGAAAAACTATATTTCTAATATTCTTTAATAAGCAGCTGTCTCTGTCGCCCAAGGTTTCAATATTGCTTTGTGCAGACGGCATCAAATTCCAAGTCTCGCATAGAATGGGACAATTATCCTGGCGAAGTGTGAAGGAGACTTATCCAGCTGGAAGGTGACCTGATAAATGGAAGGGAGAAAAAAAAAAAAAAAAAAAAGGGGCCAAATGGTCGCAGTTTACTACAGATTTTTACTTATGAAATCACCAGAAATACGGCATCGAAAGAAACAGTGACGAACAGTTCGGCTTGATGAAAAGTGGCAAATAGATTAAACATTTCTTAACAATTTTTATAATTTTTTACGTACGGGAAGAAGGAAGGGTAACAGCTCTGTTGAAAGACAAACATGAGCTGATTTTGCATGATCATTACATGAACGCTGTTAATCAAAACGGATAATATAGCATTATATGAAGGCTGTAGCATTAAAACAAAAATCAGATAACACTAAAACTTTCCTTACTTTAAATGCTATAGATTATGAAAACATGATCATACCTCTATTATCATATTTCACAGAGACTGTTTTCATGTCCCCCTTAAGTTATGAAGTAAGAATCGGTATTTACTTAAGCTTGGAATGTTTTATCTTAATGATTCTGATAAGATATTTTTATATTAAGATAAATTCATTATGTGCCTTAATGAATATATCGTTTGTTAATGTTAATAGTTCAGTCAACGCAATGTAGATCTTCTATTAAAAATGAATAAATAAATGTTTCCTTCACCAGGGGAAGGTGAACTGTGTTTAGATCCTTTTTCTTTTTCTTTTTCAATTTCATTATATGTCCGATAAATAAGGGAATTTCGACTGAGTGAGTGTGCGTGTATAAAAGTAGACGTTGAATATTATTACTAATCAGATCTTCAGTAAACTGAATGATAATTTCATATCCAGTAGTTCAAAGAGATACAATGTTGCTGTTAGATGAATGGGATAGACAGAGAAAGAATACGAGCTATGTTTCCAAGCGTTTAAGAGTTTTTTTTAACGTGTTGCAGTAGATTTATAGTGCTTAGTTGTAAGTTTCTCAACATTTCTAAAAAATTAACGGGTCCAGTAAAACTTCATAGAAGAATTGCATGCTATATTCATTCCAGTTGTGATAGTGCAGGATTTGTTATCACACCTGAACTTCTGATGAAACAAATCATCGGAAAATTTATGGATGAAACGCTATTAGAAAAGTTTTTACTTCTTGAGTAAAATGTTGCTTATCGGTCTTTCCAAAATAATAACTAAAAGAAACTGTTTGTTTCTCGTATTCATATGCTTGGTTTATTGTTATGAAAGGGTACTCAAAGTGAAAATAAATAAAACCACAGGGGTGCAAGAGGAAAATTACATACCTAAGACATTGGCTCTTCAATACATAATGCTGTCTCACCGATTTGCTCTAAATGTACTGAATTATACTCGTCAAGAGTTTAAGCCAGATGTGGAGCTGTGTTGCAGGTAGATACAGTAAGTAAATATTCTCTTACGTGCTTCAGTCTCCACCCCTGCTGAGACACCCAGGAAAGAGGCGGATTAGGAAAAGAAACTCTGAACATAACTGACTGGTTACCATGGAAACTGTAGAGGCGTCAAAAATACATTCGATGGCCACGACATGTCCTCGGATATTGTACTTTCTTCCTGACTTTTATTGTTTTTTTTCTCTCTTTCTCCCTCTCTCACTCTGTCTTATTTGAAGATATATGATTGTTTCTGTTTTCTTCAGCCATGCTGAAGTTGTAATGAAATATACCCCCCCCCCCCACCTCCAAAAAAAAAAAAAACATATAAACCGGATTGAGAATATATGCACTTGATAGACAATACACTCTTCTCGTGGCCTTAGTTACTTTAGCACAGTGTAAAGCTGTGCTAAATAACGTAACTCAGGATGATCAAAAAATTATGATGCTGCAAAAACTGCACTTTTATCCCAAATATGATTGGGGAGATATTTATACTTTACCAGTGAGTTAAAATAATAATAAATGAGCTAAATTCTTCTGATAGGTTTGGCAGCATTAAACGAACGCTAAGTGGTATTTAAATTATAAAAAAATCTAGCTTCAGGATAAATAAATAAATATGTATAGTTATTTATTTGTTTGTCTCCTTTTAACATGTTCATATGAATCTAAGTCATTCAGATGTTTGAGTTATTTTCGGAAATCATGCATTAAATTGTGGCCTGTGTTTTGAAACTTAGAATTTTAGAACAATCTGAAAAATCAGATTGTATTTATTTTATTTTATTTTATTTATTTATTTATTTATTTTTGACATTTCCGATAACTAGCCCAAGTTTGAAGTATGTGTTCTTCTTAGGCATTAAATTAGTACTTATTTCTTTTCTTAATTATCTGCCCACAGCCAGAGTGCATTATCTTCTCGAAGACAGATCCACAGAAGTCGAAATCGCATAAATCTCTTGCACTTGTTCCGTAGTTCATAAACATTAACGTTTCTACGCAGAAAAATATTCCATTCTTGTAGCACCGCATCTGCTAGACGATTTCCTGCCACCTACTTCAGCTCATTGGCTTTCCGTTCGATCTAACTGTCGCCACCCGTCGGTAATGTCATATAAATAGCCTTTTTCATCTCAGAGGCGTTTCGTCTTCAGACTGTTCTACATTTCCGACAGAAAGAAAAAACTTTTGTTTTGTATTCAAAGCGAATTTAAAATAGAATATTTAATTTCCGGAGGAGTTCGCAACTCGGTATTCAAAGTACAGTATACTCTTAATGAAGAATGTGCCCTTAAAAAGTTTCGTTGAACTTTTAAAATTCTCTGTTTTTTGACACAATAATACCAACCATATATGTGTTTACACATCACATCTCCCTTGCACCTGCGTTCTTTTTTCGTACAGATAAGCCAGATAATTTCTGTTTTCTTATATTGCTATATTCTCTCTCTCTCTCTCTCTCTCTCTCTCTCTCTCTCTTTTTCTTAAGTTGCGTTCTTCTTATATATTGTAGCCTCCTATTGATATTCTCATAATATTATATCTGTACACCAAGGGTTAGCGTTGGATACTATCTTTACATATGCTTGATCTAGTTTTGTTTTTAATTGTTTGATTTAAATATTTACTGTGTCAGTTGTTTCTATAAATATTAATTAATCTGACCCTGCTTTTACCGAAAGAGAACGCTATCTTCAAAAAAAGTATTTAAGATTGTTTTTTTTTTATATGAATCCCACTCACGAAATGTTGTAAATGAATCCCGCCTATGGCGAATGCACCGTGGATTAGTAGATAATCCAGTAACCCTTCTCTTGAGATCAAACAAGATCATTTTTACCAAGGAACTTCAGGTCTCCAATAAGCAAAATGACACGAGCAAAATTAATATTTGTTGTTGTCCATTACTGGCCAACCAGTAATGGACAACATTAGTCCGCGCAACAGTCCGCGCGGTTAGCCTAGTGGCTGTGCGCTTCGCAACCATATGACTGGGGAAGGAGTGTCCCAGGTTCGATTCACGTCGAAGACGTGAGGAATTTGAGGATCTTCCTCAGCCATAACCAAGTTAGCTGGTCTTGGGCGCGGGAAGTAGGATTTTTCCGCTAGTTTATCTGCCATTTTTCATCCCATAAGCAGGCAAACCGACCCCGTGAACACACACGGATCTACAGCCATAAATACTTAACCCTCCATGAGGGGACTCAATCTCAATTCGCCCCAGTAGGGACAGGGGAGGAAAAGGGTGGAAACTCCATACGAATAAATAAACTGGTTGGCCAAGTGGTTAGTGTATCTGCTCTCCGATCAGTAAGCTGCGGGTTCGAATTCCTACTTGGATGTATGTGAGTGTCTTCAGGTGGTTAATGAATTTCATCGCCCGGCGTGAGACCACCGCTCCACTTATTGGAAGCCTGAAGTGGCTTGAAAATTTCCATGTTTGGTCTCTAGAGTAGGGTTTCCGGACCAAGTAAAAAATGAATAAAAAAACGCAAAAAATATGATAAAAATTAATAAAAGGTAGACAAAAAGTCCTTAGCCCAACCTATAGATTTATAAACTTTCATGAGCGGAAGTCACATAACATAATATACTCTATACAGTATATACATTTTATACACGCTCACACTTCTGACAGCTGATTAAGACATTAGCATTTACAATTCAAGGAACTAATTTCCCCCCTCCCCTCCCCTTTTTTTAATTCTTTCAATAGAAGCTAAGTTAACCAATGTTAAATAACAGGTAAGGTTGCTTCAGTTGCTGCAATTTTTTTCTTTAAATTAATCAGTTTCACGTTCAGTTAATTAAATTAATCCACGTGTATTAATAAGCATGTAGGTATATGTTATTAATACATAGTATGATAAAATTGAATCTATCCTATCTTTGAGTATTTTTGGGCTGTATATTTAAGGAATGTCTAATGAATTCCACTTTTATCCAACGTTCTTCTATTTTTACTACTGATAATGGCTTCGGCCATTTCTTTGCATGGGAAAAAACACATAAGGATCTGTCCTAGTGGCTTATCTATGTGCATGGGGGAAAGGCGACTATGACTAATGAAAAGTGTCATCCCGTCTGTCTCTTCATATAATTCTTTCGTAAATATGCTCCAGATATCTTCTGTATATGTGCCACATTCCAATTTTTCGCTCTTTCTATTTTTAATTTAATGCATTTAGTTTAATTTTGTTCCATCTTTTTAGTTAACTCTCATTAAGATGTTATTTCAGTAATATATTTTCATTATGCTTATATATCCTATAATTTCAGTCTAATAACGCAAACTATCCTAAACTATCTTTCGCTGTTGCCTCAACTCTTCGGTAAAATAAATTAAAAAAAAAAAATAATAATAATAATAAAATGTTTTGCTACTGCCGAATACAAATTCTTCGTATTTTACGTGACAACTGTTACACCTGGCCACTTAGATTTTCTTTTATGCGGCTGCCCATCCGTGCTTACATTATTCCTTGGCTTTTGTTTTCACTGAACGGATTTTATTAGAGTACATATTTAGAATTCTTTAAAAAAATTGTCAGGCCAAGTTTGGTTGAGACCATTTTAGTGTCAAAATACATTAAGCATAATTATATCTGTAGTATACAAGCCAACTATTAAGGAAAGTGAATGTAGACAGTCATAAAAAGGGGTGGGGTTAAATTTTTTTTCTTATTGGGTGATGGATCTAGAGCTGTTTTGTCGCATATGCATTGCAAGATTGTTTTATTTTGCTTATTGCCATTAAAGTTATCCAGCCGAAATTACCCCACAAATTTTAACGGTAGTCCGAAATAGCATTTTTTAATTCCATTTAGTCGGTGTGGAATTATTATAATTTCAAATCATTTTACTAAAAGTTTACGAATAAAATGGACTAATTGAAATGAATATTGTGATGGGATCCTTAAAAAATACAATTTTTTAAGGATCCCAAATACTGATTTTCAATAAAATAGAACTCAGACGAATACTTTGCCTACGTATTGTAGGATAAGGACAAATCTAATAGGTACTAATGCTTAAAAGCGCATACAAAAACACTGTGAACTGTTCTAGATTCAACTTATGATTATATTATGAATAATATTACTATTACGAACATGCCTTTTATGAATCTTCGATCATTTCGAAGATTAATTCGAAAGGTTTTCTGTGGCTAAGGAACGAATATTAGAAAAGTTTCGTTGTTGAACCAATAGTATTGGACTCAAATGCTTTTAAATAATAGTTTTAGTATATTTTATTCGGCTGTGTTGAAAACTATATTTTGCTTAATTTACTTCTAATATTTTTTCTAATATTTTATAAATGTTTTATCTCTTTAGCCTTTCACGTTTTTTTTCCTTGTTCGTGAACTGCATTCAGTTAAACTTCTCTTATTAGTTTAGCTTTATAGTGTTGATTGAACGACAGCAGAATTGTTGAACTTTGCTGCTAGTATTGATCTTCTGACTTGTGGTTTGATTTTAAGTACACCTTTCTATAGTGAAACAAAGCAAGTCGAAAATAAATCGCTGAATTTCTAAGCCTGAGAAAGGTTACGCGAGAGACTTTCTTGAGTATTAGAGAAAATTAGAGAGTACGTGAAAGAGAAGTAATAGCATGCTACGTTAAAAGGGACGTTCAGAAACTTCCTCGATATAAATGGTGGGATGCAACGGTGGCTGTATGCAAGCGATCTTCCAGTGGACTTTGCAGGATTGTTGATTTTCGGAAATTGTCTTGACATTCTTTTTCAATGATTGTAGAAACATTCAGCAGTCTGAAAGCATACATCTAATTTAGTCTCATAGAATTTTCTGAAGGAACTTGCTCCAAGTTGAATACACAATGTCGCTAGATTCCCTTCACCAAGAATTTAAACTTCTTCGAAGAGGCAGTAATGCAATAGGTGTTGGTTCACATCGGGCGATGAAAATCATCTATAACCTAAAAGCATTCGCAAATATCAATGCGATTCGAATCCACAGCATGTTGATTGCAAAGAAAAGAATGCTCTCTACTCACCATCCAAAACTTTATGTAGGATGTTAAGATTCTGGCTTATTTCAAAGAAGGAAGTTGTGAATTAATATACTATAATATCATTCTTTCGAAAGCTAGTATCTTAACAACCTAAATAAAAGTGACCAGCTTGGGTAGTGAGTAGACAACATTCTTTTCTTTGTAACACAAGCTGTGGATTCGAATCTCATGGATGTTTGTGAATATTTTTAGGTGATAGATAATTTTCATTACCTGATGTCAAACAACACCTATTGCATTATCTCAGCACTCTTTCCATTCAGCAACCTTTCCAGCACCCTCAGCACCCTTCCCCTTTGAAGAAGTTTCCTTATCTTGGCACAGCGAATCCAGAGATTGCACCACTTTTGGAAAAATTTGTTGATGGTGTCGTATGTTAAACTTAGCAAGTATAGCCTACGATTTTAGTTTTTCTAAATTTTTACTTTATTTATTTATTTTTATTGATTGACTTTATTTATTTTTAATCACGATAATCGATAATGACATCAAATATTTTACTCTTTTGTTTCAAATTGAGATTTGTAAATTTTACAAGATGTTGAATCTGGGAAGTAAAAAGAATGCAAAACATCATTGTATTGGCCAGAAACTTCTACAGTTCTACATTAAGTATAATGAACGGAAGATTGTTTATTTACTTTTGTATGAATTTAAAAAAAATCTACAGACTTAATTTTACTTTTGAAACCGGGGAAACCATTCAAATATTTGAATAGTATTCATAATCAGTTTTGACATCTCAAAGATGTCTGTTGTGGCAGTTTTTTTTTTAGCAGAATTCGAAAAAGGTGCATGAATCACACTTTACAAGGTAATGATGCAAGCTGCAGTTTCGAAAAAGTAAGCCATTAATGACCCTGCAGATGCAACTCTTACCTACTCGACACTATCTACACCTACCAGGGGAGTTCTGTACTAACAGTAGGAGGTCTCGATGTATATGGATGCTAAACGTGGCTGGTTTCAAAGGAAAAAAAAAAAAAAAAAAAAAAAACTACAAACATTCATAAACCGATGTCTGCGGAGCATACTTCGAATTTATTGGCCACAAATTATGACTAATGAAGACCTCTGGAAAAGAACAAATCAGCAAAATGTCAACCTTGAAATCAGATAACGAAAATTTAGATGAATTGGACATACACTTAGGAAAGATCATGGATAAATCTGTCGCGCAGCCCTGGAATGGAATCCACAAGGAAAGAGAAAGCGTGGCCGTCCTAAAAATGCATGGAGAAGATCGACTGTAATAGAATGTGAGAAGAGTTTTGCTGAACTAATACCAATAGCAAGGATAAGGAACCGATGGAAAGCATTTACAGGCTCCCAATGTTCCTTATGGAATCTGGGAAAGAAGAAGAAGAAGAATCCAGAAATGAACATGTTAAGGAAATTTATGATTACTGCTTGATATTAGTCTTGGGCGTCTGGCAGTTGACTTAAAAAAAAAAAAAAAAGACTTGAAGCTGGAAATAAAGTCAAAAATAGAAATGAAAATGATAAGTGCATTCTGTACTTTGAAACTCAATTTGAATCAAATCTCATCTTCTTAAAGAGAACTTTGCGATATTTTTCCTCATTTCAATTCCTCCATGTTAATGAAAGAAAATTGTATCGATGACACTTATTTCCCTACGCACTACGTATTCAAAAATGCCAGTTCATATAAAGGAATTTTCCACTATACGGACATTAGTTTTCTTTAATTGATGGAGCCAGTATTGTTGAGTCGACTTCAAAATTATTTGAAGAATGAAATCAAAACTGTTGATAATTCTACAAAATTCTGTTATTTTAAAATCTCTCAAATAACAGATTTTGGAAATAAATAAACATACCTTGATTTAACGCTTTTCAGTTGAAGGTGAATTAACTGGGCTCATACAGAAGTGGCTGGTTTTTGCTATTGGAAACTTGAGTTTTGATCCCACAAAACCAGTGTGCCAGCTAGGGAATGCGTACTGCGTACACAAATACGCTGGCCTCATACTCTTAATTGCTTCTGACATAATTCTAAACAACAACAGCATTCTAACACTTTACATGTTCTTCGTTTAGGATAAAATCCTACTTTGGATTGATGTAGATAGACCCTCTTTACACCATTGAACATTAAAATCAAAAAGCAGGTCGCAATTGATTGACACTCATCCACATCACGCTGGAGTCGGATATTTATCTTATGCTTTCAACAGCTACTTACCAAAAAATATATAAAAGCCTGTCGAATAATTTTACAGAGATATTTACTTATGTGCTGCTAAAAAAAGTGTAATGAGAATGAGAATGTAATGGTCACGATATTTATTATGCTAATTCCTTTAGTTGCTCTCGAATTATTTGCATTAATTATAAACATATTCAGTTTTGTGTTTTGTGGTTGCGCCTATGTCACTCATTCTCTCTTTCTCTCTGCAATCAATGAAGTGCTGAGATAAACTCTTCGGAACTATTCTTTTAAATGCTTGATTAGCTCATATTCTCATATATGAAATTGAACATAAGATGTAGAATTACTTGGTGCAATTGTTCTTTGAAGAATCACACGACATTTGGTCGGTGATTCTTCAACACTAAAACATTTGTAAGCAGCTCAGTGAAACTTTATCATTGATTCTTGGTATGTGTCATCACGAGATGTACAGGACACTATGATAGTACAACATAATTAAGGTTACATTATTTATCTACCCATCAACAGTTTCCTTAACAATTCTATTAACATTTTTTCGTGTTACATTTTATATGCGGTTTAATCTCTTTCTTGGAAATTCTGTCATGTGTGCCATTCGCCTTATTTATCGAGTTCTAGTCTCCTAATATCGATACTGATTATAAGAAAATCTCTTGCGTGGGCAGGTGAACATCAGATTGGCCTTTTTTTTTCCCAACCCGCAGTGCAGCTGTTGGCCACGTCATTGAATGCAACGTTTCATGCCTGTTAGTTCGAACTGCATTCCTGTGCTGTTAATGACATGTTTGCTTTCTTTAACAGAGCCGCCAAACACAAAAGAACGTAGTCTTCAACCACGTGATTTCATCAGTTATTGGAAACCACTAGGGGATAGAAGAACATTATTCAACCTGTTTAATTGCGTCGCAGTGTGTGCGACTGCTGTTACATAAACTGCTTTTAGCACAAAGAGTTTGAGCTGGTTTTTATTTGTTTGTTTTTCATAGTGCTTGCAAAATTACTTCACTGTAATCTGATAAAACTTACCTAGCTCATTATTTGACTTTCTCCATCTTTCTTACGAAGAAATATTTTCAAAGTAATCTTAAATATTGCCAAATGAAGAAACGTGATTACTTAATTTATTTCTCTTGCCTTTCCATCCTCATTATTGATGCCTTTAGCATTTAGTTATGGTTATTGCCATAATCTTCTGAATGGATATCTCTCTCTCTCTCTCTCTCTCTCTCTCTTTAATTTCTTTCCGTATTTGTTTTCAACCAGGAACTTGCCCAAATGGATAATTCCATTTCATATGCTAAATGCAAATACGTCATCACACGCTGCAAATTCATGTCATATTGCAAATAGTTATCACATTAAACTCTGACCCCTGACCCCTCCCAAGCTGCTATTCAGACGAAAATAGGAGAGAACTTTGACCAACTTTTACAACAATCTCTCATATCGGTTATTATAATAATAAAAGCATAACATAAAATAAAACATTAAAAAAAATAAAAATATGAATTGTGTCTGGTCTGGTAAGTAAACAGAACCAGTATGGCACTTTGCCCTTAGACAGGAGAGCAATCCCCATCCCCTGAATTTTGTACTAGGGTTACTAGTGAGAGATGCATCTCCTAGGAAATTCGCATAGCTTCTCCCCTTCACCTCACTTCCCCACTCCATTTCATTCTCTAGAAAATAACTTTCCTTTCTTCTTCTTCTTCTTCTTCTTCTCTCTTCAAGCTAGAATCTTGACTAGTCTTCAAATCTGTGGGTACCAAAAGATAACCTAAATCTAGTATCAGGTTCAAATATGTCAGAGGAGATTGGTAGTGCTTATGATGCCTTCCTGATGATAGCAAGTAACAAAGAAATAAGTATAGACAAAGCGATGAATAAAAAAAGATGAAGCCACTGTACCTATTTACTACTGTAAATGAATACAGTAGTAAATAAGTACAGTCTTTGGTGAGATATTAGAACCTTACCAAAGACAAAAGGGTAACTAATGATTCATTAGTTAGACAGTCAGCTGAATCACTTCCATATTACGATAGCATTACAGTCGTTATATCTCAAAACATGTGAAGTAGCATAGGTGTAACTACTAGCAGTGTTAAGAGGAGAAATCAGTCATCTGAATGCATTTCCCCAATAGTATTTCCAAGAAACTACAACCTACTGACAGGTATTAAAAAAAAGGAAAGAAATTAAGAAAACATCCAATACTCTTTTCACATAGGTGGAGTAGAAAAGCGACTTTTTTTATGTGGCTCTCACCCAAGAAAAGGTTGTAAAACTTAGAGTACATGAATACATTTGTAAGCTAAGATACTTTTTAAAATTTTATTATCACTTTTTGTATTTTTTACATAATCCTGAAGCCCTTCCCTAGAAGTGAAAAAGGGAAGAGTTTAAGGTAAAAAGGTTCCATCTAACGTGAAACCCTTTCAAGACACTTCAAGTCTTCAATAAGCGGGGAGGTGGTCGCACGAAATTCACCTTCTCTTCCAAAAGATAAATTTTATAGTCCAACGTGAGACCACAAACATCCATGTCAATGACGGCATTTGAATCCTGTATGGTTGGAGAGAGAGAGAAAGAGAGAGATTGCGCTACCACTCGACCAACAAAGACTGCAATGTCGCCATTTAATTTATTTTCTAAGGAATTGGAGACCTGACTTATCCAAAGAGCACATCTTAAAACTCTAGAAATATGTTTATAATTAAAAGAAGTCCAGTGATACGCCATCACAATTACCAGAGATGTTTTTGTCACAGACAAATGAGCTCCTGCGCATAAGGGTTCCTTTGAAGGTTTGCTCACCAGGAAGGTGGTATGGATGCTGATGTGAACACACATTTCAAACTATTCTTTCTCACATATTTTGAAGCAAAGCATCTATGTAGTTGCCATACGCAATATGCTTTAATCTGATTGAAATCATTTATACGTTTCTGCTTTCTCCGTTTGCATCGAGTATTACTAACTTGCACAATAAGAAAAAAAAAACTATACAATATTATCATTTCCCTCCATAATACAATATTGTCATTTTTCAAATTCTGCATTTAAATAGAAACCCCTACATCCAGTTAAAGTGGGATTGATTTTCAGTTGACTACCACATTAAACTGGAATGCGAATCATTCCATTTGAATGTGGTGTTAACATATAGGATAGCATGGCATTTGAAACATCGTTACAAAGCTTTGCAATTTGTACACAGCTGTCCCTGTGTTATTAAATGGCTAAAGAAAACGAGATTTCTTTAAATCAGTGGGACCGTTACTTGTGGACCTGTAGAACGAAGTACTGTAATGCAATCGAGGTCTCTAGGAGGAAAGCAAAATTTAATTTCCTTGAGGAATTTCGGTATCTTAGAGATCGCCTTGAGAAATGGAATGAACGTTGCCTGAAGTGGTTGTAACATGTGACAACCGAGGATATCTGTAATGACAGATCGATCCCAAGCAGTATGCATTATCCCACGATAGCCGCCAGGTGGTTCTGAACGCATCTGTGGGATTCTCTGAGAATGATAAATGATACAGCTAAACTATCGCTTGCAGTCTTAAGAAGCACGTTTCCTTCCGTTACCCTTTTCCGTCAGTTCCGGAGATCTGCTCGATAATAAGTGGCAGGACATCGAGATCAATAACTTGACAGCTTATATCCTGCAGAATTTTTATTTGATTCCATAATCGCCCGCCCCAATTTATATAAATACTTTATTTGTAAGACACCGGTAGATTATCGTAGCATAGTCAAGCTTCTTTTACTCACATAGTTCTCCTTAATCTGTCCTGTATTGAAATAATATTCAAATATGTCTGGCTTTTCTAAAAAGAATATGATACAATAGGCCCTCAATTTAACGGACAAAAAATTTCAGTCCTAAAGGAAAATTTTTAAATCTTTTTTGTGTATGAGCTTTAAGAAGAAAAAAAAATTAAGTGGTGGAAACACTCCATTAGTTATATTGTATAGTTTTTGAAGTGTTTAATTAAAAAAAGTTTAGTTCTTTTTTATTTATTTATTTATTTATTTTTATATTTTTACCAGATATTTTAGTAGCGGGTATGGGACTTCCCCCACTTCTCCCCGGTCCTTTAAGGGAGGGTTGAGTTCTCCTGATGAGGGATTAAGTATATATATATATATATGAAAGAATGATCATTGACTCGGTTAACATACATATTTTTTAAAAAGAATTGAATCACTAAAACCGAGATTTAAGTAAAAAGGTTTTAATATTAAAACACGACTAGTTTCGGCTTGTAACAGCCTTCATCAGGTGACATTATAAAAGAAAGAAAAAAGAAAAAAACACTAAAACACTGACGCTTAAATAAACTATGAACAACATAGAGAGGCTCAAAAACTTACAAGATGCTCTGAAAATATCAAAATCTCAATTTTTAGAAAGCCCCCACACACACAGACAGATACGATACCTTCATGCTTCCTCCCATCACTATCCTCCGCGGAAATTTGGTATTATTTCAACCCTGGCACATCGAGCCAGATCTTTATTAACAGACGAAACGGAAATTAAAAATGAACTTAATTTACTAAAAAGGACCTTTCTCAACAATGGCTTCATTCTTAAGAACATTGAAAAATTTATATCTCACCATCGTTTACCTACTATTGAAGATTCTTCTGTCCCAAGAGCACATATATCTTTGCCATAAATCAGCTCCCTCTCTCCTAAACAGGCAAAAATTCTTAAGAAATTCATCATCAAAACAAGTTTCACTACGTTTCCTAAACTTCGCTCCATACTTAGTAGACCTAAAGTAAAACATTCCTTTCTTCAGTATCCAGGAGTTTACAAGATCATTTGTGAATGTGGCAAGCCATACTACGATCAGACTGCTAAATCTGTCCTTTTACGTATCGAAGAACACAAAAGAGACATATCCCACAAAAGGACCCGAGCCAGCGCTCTCTCAAGCCACGTTCTATTCTCTATAAACTCCGACGAAGGCCATCAACACCTCATAAACTGGTCTAAAACGTCCAATATACATACTTGTTATGATGAACTCGAGAGAAGAGTACTCGAATCTAAAGAAATATCCCTCGATTCAACCCATATGAATAACAGCCTCAGCTACAATTTATCTGATGCGCACATTTCTACTGTCCAGTATTGGCGCTCTCGCACGTAGTTAACTTCAATTGGAAGTTCAGCACGTATTCCTTTTTAAACTGTACTACAGTTTTTTTATATTAGATCTGTTGTCGTTATTTTGTGACGTTTCTGTCCTTTTTTATATAATTCTTTGTATTTGCTACCTGAAGAAGTTGATTTATTCAACGAAACTAGTAGCTCACGATTAAACCTTATTCTTTTTTATCCTCGGTGTTATAGTCATTTAAACTATATATAACTACCTCCGTGTGAAACCGGCTAACTCACCTTTAGTCGAAAGAAGTCAGATAAAGGTTCCTCACGTCATAGACGGGAATCGAACCCAGGTCTTTCCGAGGGCTTCGTCTATACCGACTGAGCTACGAAGGGCTCAATGTACATTATAGCAATATTGTATTGATACTTATACATTATAATATCATTTTAATACATCCTGTACATTTTAAGTTCGTTATTAATATATGTTTTTAAAAATACATTCGATTTAACAGACTTCCGGCAATATCGGACATCCCTTCCCCCAGTTAGTCCATTAAATCGAGGGCCTACTGTATTTTGAATTATGTAGTTGGATGGTTGTTTCGAGCTGTTAGAAACCATTTTAATGTAAAAAACAATGAAAGGGTTGTAGTCCACTGACTCAGAAGTATAATCTATAGTTACATTTTGTGAACTTGACGAGTACCCCTTTATTTTACAGTATGTCATGCATTTAGCTTGGCCGCCATGATTTATGGGACATCGATTTCATTATATATATTTAAAGCTTCGTAGTTGAAATAAAATGGTTTTATTTCAACTACGTAAGTTTCAAAACTATGTAACTTTATTTCAAAACTATGTAAGTTTTGAAATAAAGTTACGTTTTCTTTCAAAATTTTTATTTCGTAATTGATATTTTTTACGTTTCATTTCACCTGAAACTTGCTACTAATTTGCAAGTACAGATGATGAGAAAGAACAAGCAGAAACTGCTTAGTCTTTCTCACGCCAAGCGTCACTTGGGTGTTTCAGATCAGGTGTGACTCTCATTTATTCCACTGTTATTCTGTTATCCAATGCTACTCAAACTGTGTTTGAATTAATTAGCATAGGGTATAAAAGTTAGGTAGTTGTTGCCAAGAAATCACACTGTAAGGTGATTTTATGTAACTTTTCAAAAAGCGGATCGTTCCAGAATAGATAAAATCCTCTCCTCTTGTTTCCTTTCCTACTGTGTCTATTTTAATCATTTCATAAAATGAAAATGCTGTATATCCTTTTAACAGAAGTGGGATGACACAAAGTGGCATCACCTAGAACTTTTGACAAAGTCAGGGATAGATAACCTTCATCTATCCCTGGCTTATTTGGAGGCTTGAAGTGGTTGTTGCCGTGTTTGGTCCGCAGAACCAAGTTTCCTGTTTCTTCCCCCCCTCCCATTCTCTTTCTTCTTACATGCAGTTTCAAGGTATGCCAAACTCACTCTAGGGATCCCAGATCTCTCCAATTCGTGGATATAGTAATGCGACAGTTCCACATGCTGGAACTGGAGATTGAATGCTCTCTCTCTATGTGTATGTGTGTGTGAGAGAGAGGGGAGGGGGTTCATGCCTGCGAGTGTGTCACTGTAGTACGTGCCTCTACTCTTTAACCCCTTACCAACAAAAATCAGCAATGCAAGTCAACATAAGTAATATCTTTAACACTGCAGATAAAAAAAAATATCTCCCTCAAAAAACAATGCCAAAAATAAACAAATAAACGAATAAAACTCTGTTGTTTCAGAGACTTCTGTGGATAGGAAATGTGCTGAAAATTAACGTCCGGCATATTTGTCACATGAAGACTGTTGAACAGTATATTAATCTTTAATCCGTATTCGTTTGGTGTACATTGGTACATTTCATCAGGAGAGTGAAATAAAAAAATAAAAAAACTGATATTACAATAACTGAGTTTTGCATAAGAAAGCTAATGGCGTCGGTTCATGGACAGATCATCGCGAGGAAAATTCATCGTGCGAAATATTCATGCAGGGAAAACTCATCACGGAAAAAATTCGCTGAAAATATTATATGAAAAGTGAATTCAGCGCAAAATAAATTTCACAAAATATAATTTTTTTATGTATTTATGTATTATTTATTTAGATTTTAATCAGATTTTCATAATATTTTTATTCTTATACATCAAGGTCATGTTTTTATGGATCGGTAAGTTTCTTAATTTCTGTTTCGTCTTAAAAAGTAAATATTCCTTCTTACTTAGATACTACAGGTTCTGTTGATGAATATTAATATTTACAAAACTGGAATAGGGTGGTTTATGGAGAAAAGGCCACCATATTTAAGAATATTTATTCTGCGAACCGTTTACTATTTTTCTGCGCACTTAGACACCCATCCAGATGTGATATATATATATAGGATGTCTAGTAACTAGAAAGGATTATTGTATATATTATTAAAGAACTCAGATTTCAGAAATGGCAACAATCAGCAGTTGTAATAATCGGGACTTATTTTTAGTAGGTAAAAGAACACCGTAAACGATATTATATATGAAAAGGTAAACATGAAATCTATTTTTATTTACTTTTCGTTGTTTTTTTATTCATTTTAACCTGTTCCGGAAACCTGCTCTAGAGACCAGACATGGAAACCATTCAAGCCACTTCAGACCTCCAGTAAGTAGTGTTGTGGTCTCACATCAGACGACGAAGTTCGATCTCTCACCTAAAACAGATTACAAACATCCATGCCCATTGCGAGTTTCGAATTTACAGCTCACTGGTGGGACAGGTATGCTGTCTAGTCGGTTGTTAACGACGTGATATTTCTGATTACCGTTTATTTTTGAAAGGTTCACAAGTGAAGTAATTAATTGCGTATTTCACTTTGGGAGCATGCATCTATATATATATATATATATATATATATATATATATATATATATATATATATATATATATATATATATATATATATATATATATATATATATATATATATTTCCCAGTAAAGAACTAGCATTGGAGGAAAAGGTAAAGACCAGTAATGCAGCTGCAGATAGCAATTTAGCTTATGCTGATTTACATAATGATGATCGGATTTATGTAATTTTATTATTATTTTCTTTAATATAATTACTCAGAAGTGCACCTATGATCTTAAACTAGCTCTGCAAACGATAACAACGTACAAGAAGTCTCTCCTTTTCCTATGCAGGAAAATTGGGATCATTTTCAAAATACACGTGCATCCTCACCTTCTGAATTAGTTGAGATAATATATATATATATATATATATATATATATAGTTTTATGAAAAAAATTGAATGACTAGAACCGAGATTTAATTAAAAAGGTTTTAATATAAACACACTACTAGTTTCGGCATGTAACAGCCTTCTTCAGGTGACATTATAAAAGAAAAAACACTAAACATTGAGGGTTAAAAGACTATGAACAACATAGACAGTCTTTATACATAATTAGCATGAAAACGTTGTATTTGTATTTGAAGCTGTTCTTTCATTTGTTGCATTGTTGGCAGAGTTCGTGCTTGCTGCATCACGTGAACGCCAGTACATGATTACAGCTGAATGACTATCTGGGAGGTTGTAGCTTAAGTTGTTATTTAGATGAGCCGGATTGAAGATGATTTCTCTCGATTCCACAATTTTTCTCTCTATTTCGTCACTGCAACGGAAGATGTTTGTAGATTTTTCCCAGCAGACTTTGTGACTTTGGTTATCATCATTAGGATTAGCCGAGAAAAGGATATGACTTGATAATGCACTTGCTCGCTGTCTCTTGTAAGTAATGTCTCTCATGTGTTCTTCCATACGCATTTCGACAGATTTGTCTGTCTGCCCGAAATAAGGAATATCGCAGTCGCATAATATTTTATATACGCCAGGGTATTTGAGTTGATGATGACAAGGTTTTGGGTGGCTAATTAAGGAACGGATCTTTGGAAGTGGAGTGAACAAGGTTCTGATATTGTATTTTTTTAAAACTTTTGCTAATTTATGTGAAACAGTACTTATGTAAGGAATAGAAATATTGCCTTTGAATCTATTTGTTTCTTCTGAGTGATGTCTAGGAGGATTAAGAAGGAATTTGTTAATGATTTTCTTGGAATATCCATTAACTTCGAAAGAAGTTTTCAGATGGTTTATTTCTGTAAGCAGTTCATTTGGATCATCAAGAAGAGAACGGGCTCTATGTCCCAAGGTGGAAATTATTCCAAGCTTATGAGGAGGGAAATGATGGGACTGACTGTGCAGATATCTGTTGGTATGTGTGGGTTTTCTATATATCGATATTTTTAGTTTACCAGAAGAGCGAGTCAGTTTGACATCAAGAAAAGGCAAGGAATTATCCGCTTCAAGCTCAGCAGTAAACTTAATACTTTGATGTCGGCTATTGAGATGTTCGAGGAAAACCATAAGGGATTCATGTCCATGGCTCCAAGAAAATCATTAACAAATTCCTTCTTAATCCTCCTAGACATCACTCAGAAGAAACAAATAGATTCAAAGGCAATATTTCTATTCCTTACATAAGTACTGTTTCACATAAATTAGCAAAAGTTCTAAAAAAATACAATATCAGAACCTTGTTCACTCCACTTCCAAAGATCCGTTCCTTAATTAGCCACCCAAAACTTTCATCATCAACTCAAATACCCTGGCGTATATAAAATATTATGCGATTGCGATATTCCTTATTTCGGGCAGACAGACAAATCTGTCGAAATGCGTATGGAAGAACACATGAGAGACATTACTTACAAGAGACAGCGAGCAAGTGCATTATCAAGTCATATCCTTTTCTCGGCTAATCCTAATGATGATAACCAAAGTCACAAAGTCTGCTGGGAAAAATCTACAAACATCTTCCGTTGCAGTGACGAAATAGAGAGAAAAATTGTGGAATCGAGAGAAATCATCTTCAATCCGGTTCATCTAAATAACAACTTAAGCTACAACCTCCCGGATAGTCATTCAGCTGTAATCATGTACTGGCGTTCACGTGATGCAGCAAGCACGAACTCTGCTAACAATGCAACAAATGAAAGAACAGCTTCAAATACAAATACAACGTTTTCATGCTAATTATGTATAAAGGCTGTCTATGTTGTTCATAGTCTTTTAACCCTCAATGTTTAGTGTTTTTTCTTTTATAATGTCACCTGAAGAAGGCTGTTACAGGCCGAAACTAGTAGTGTGTTTATATTAAAACCTTTTTAATTAAATCTCGGTTCTAGTCATTCAATTTTTTTCATAAAACTATGTATGTTAACCGAGTCAATGATCATTCTGTCATATATATATATATACATCACACTTAGATGGGTGTCTAAATGCGCAGAACAGAAAAATAGATAGATGAATAAATATTCTTGAATATGCCCTTTCTCCCTAACTATTCTTTTCCCAATATATATTTTCTCGCGATGAATTTTCTCGCAATGAATTGTCCAAACACAATGGCATCAGTAGTAATGCATATTTGAAATAAACTAACAATACTTCGCGCGCTATTCATGTTGTATTATGATGACTCATGGTCTGATGCGCAGAATGTCCGAGTTACAGGTTTTTGATGAAAGATTTCCAAGCCTAATGTAGGATACCTTGTTTCTTGTAATTTATTAGGGTATTTTTAACATTGCTGATTCTTTGAATGCTCTGACGAAGGAATTGTAATGAAATATAAGTCATTTCTGTACACTGATATAATACTTGATGATTTGTCTCTGTTATAGTTCTGCTACACTGGTTTATTTGTTTTATAAAGCAAATTCCACATGCACAATTGATCTTATATTTTTTTGAATGGTGAATTGGAAGTTTTTGAATGACAAAGAAGACCTGAGATCTTGTTTATCGGGAAGAAAGCCACTTTTATCTTGTTGATTCAAAATCTTGGAAATCTTGTCCGTGACAGATCGTATGTAAGGAAGCGATACCGCTACTCTGTGTTCCTGTTTTTGCTGCCCATCTCCTTTGTCTACGGAGCTCATTTAGAATGATCCTATTATTTTTATATTATAATCATTTCCGAGCACATCAAAGATAGCGGAAGAAAAAAAAACGTAAATCAGGACTAGTAGCACATACAACAGGAACAAATCCTCAAGTACTATGGCATTGTACATAAATAAATGGCGTATACTGATTACAGTTTCTTCTCAGAGCATTCATAGAAATCATCGGAGATATTAAAAAAACCTAATCAGTGTAACGAGAAGCAAAGTATAATCCTACATCAGGTTTGGACATATTTAATCAAAAACTTGGCTTACGCATAGAATCTTTGTCAAACATTGTTTGACAAACATTCTATCTGCTTCTCCGGCCATCATAATACAGCACGAATCGTGCGCACGCTACATTGTCGGTCAGAGCGTGCTTATTACAAAATCCAAGCATTTCAATATCAGTTTTTTTTTTATTTCACTTGCCTGAAAAAAGTATACTGTAATGCACATAATACTAGTAGAGATTAAGGATGAATAAATTGTTCAAAAAAACAGTCTCCATATGATAAATATACCAGACATTAAATTTCAACAGAGGAAGTCCAATCCCCCCTTCCCAAGAAACAAAAACTAATTCCACAAATAAATAAATAATAATAACACACTCACGCCCACTGCATCAACAGTGGTGGTCTTCACTGCAGTATAGGGACATGCATCATCTATAGACATCCAAACCAGACCTGTTTAACAGAACCTCAACTAGAGTTTCAACTAGTTGAAACTCTAGTTGAGGTTCTGTTAAACACATCATCTTTCTTATCCACATTCTGAACGATTTCAGAATGGCAAATCTCGAATCATCTCTTTATGACTTCCTCCTAAAATTTTCTTTTCCCGCTGATTTACATTCATTTGCTGACACCGCTCTCCAGATTCTGATATCTCCTACGACATTTTTCATTACTTTTCTTTAAATTTTGATTATCAATAGTCCATATTTAAAAGCAGTGAGTTTATCTTTCTTGGTGACTTCACCATTCACATTGGGATGTGAATTTGACCAATTCACATCCCAACAGGCTTTATCTCTTCTTGATCAGTTCTCCTGATAAAATATTACAGACGTTAGCTCTCCTCTTGATAACTTAGAACAAAACCTCGTCTAGATTCCTTCGCCCAACTGCTATCCACCTGACATAATACAATAATGTCAAATGGGATGACCATCGTAGTGCTGCCACTCCTTCCCCTGAGATGACTTCTTTTTTCGCTCTTCTGATCCAAATATGTACTCCAACAGAATGACTAAAATAATACTGGAATAAAGACGCTATAAAAAATTAAAATTAAATCCTCTGACCCCCTTTATTCTTCAAAAGGAGTAAGCTGTATATTATTTATATATATATATATATATATATATATATATATATATATATATATATATATATATATATATAATATAATATAATATTATATAATATATATAAATATAATATACTATTGTCTGTAGCGGTATGAGTTCTACAGGAGATTTTGAAAATGCGGAGTTAAAACCCGACTTCGTACGGGTCAGGTGCATCAAAATTATCTCCTGCCCAATCAGTAGGCACACCAAAAAGCCTGAAGGCTACCATCCGGATAGTACTGTTGTAACATCATTCAAAGACAAAGTTGATCTCCTAGAATCTTTCTTCTCTTCCAACTCCTGCATTGATGATCAAGACAAACCACGAAGAACTCTCTGCATGCCTCCTCCTCTAATCTTCATCAGAAATGCTTTAAAAGAATCCTGACTATACCAACGGAAGACTTATTGGTCTTCTGTTCCTGATGGTATGCCCTAAATTGTGCTTAAAACGTTCTCCTGAAACGTCCATCTTATATCGTCTTTGCAACCCATCTTACAGCATTAAAACATGCCTATATTCAGCCCATCCCAAAGAAAAGAGATCAAAATCACAGTAAAATTATCGTCTGATTGCATTCACATCAGTTCCATCGAAAATATTGGAGAAAGCCATTAACAGTCAACTTCTTCACCACCTGGACGCACATCGGTTGATCGGTGACCACCAATATGGATTTTGTCACTCTCAATCTGCAGTCAGTTTCCTTACCAATCTGTGTACACATGCCATGTAAAGGTTTAGTAAAACCCGAATAATCCCGTGATGTTTCGAAGGCAAGGATCGATCTGACACAAAGGCCTACTTGCCAAATTAACATCGTATGGTCTACCGTCCATCTTTTGTAATTGAATTGCCATTTTCCTGTCTAGTCGTTCACTACATGCCATTCTTCAACTTCCCAACCAATGATGCTGGTGTCCTGTATTTTTGCCCACGCTTTAACTCCTCTTTAGAAATGAACTTCTTTTACTAACATTAAATTCTGTCCATAGTTTCTGATAGTAGAACTCTCTCCGCTCCTCTTTTTCATTATACAAACGTTGCAGTGCTCACATCTTTTAAAATCAGCGCCTCATCTCTTTGCCGTATTTCAGTAGAGTGAAGACAGCCTAGTCAATTTCATTACTACCAAAACATTCCTGTGTTACTTCACCCAAGAAAGACCACACACTTCGCCTCTTCCTACCTTTGTACAATAACGGGATCTCCACAAGTTCAGATACCTCTTCTTCGACTAACTTGCACCTTTAGCCTTTTCAGGCGTAAGTACATAACATCTACACTGACTAACCCCGAAACACTAGGTGTCCTTGTTTGCTCAAAAACATGCTTCTCGTCTGTACAGTCCTTAACACCGTAATCTATAATATGGTTCTTCTCCTGTACTGGGTGATGCATGCCTCTAAAACGTTTGACGCCATTCAAAATAGTGCTTTCCGGTATATTAGAGACCTCTCTCTCTCTCTCAAACACGCAGATACACTTCAGCCACTATCTCATAGACCTTCTATTTCGCCCTTATGAGTCTTTTACAGATATTTTCATAGGTACTGTTCCACTGAGCTGGTTACTATCATTCCTTAAACCTGAAGACATACGAGCAATTGCAAGTCAACATCCGTTTAGAGTCGAGTTCCTAACATATCGAAATCACTTAGGTAACACCTTGGTTCAGGTACTTAAACGCGAATGCTATCACACGGAGACACACTATCCCGATTTATAGTTGTACCTGCCCTGCCACGATTTGAATGGAATGGAATCTATTTCATTTGAATGAAATAGATTTGAATGAAATTTGAATCTATAAGGAACACTTGATTTGACAATTGTTTGACAAGTGTTCCTTATATAATTTGACAAGTGTTCCTTATAGATTCCATTTTAGTACGATGTCTAATATGGCCAGATCAGAGAGAGAGAGAGAGACTTAGGACTGCTGGCGAAATCTATGGAAGATTTCACCAGCAGTTTCTCTCTCTCTCTCTCTCTCTGTGTGTGTGTGTGTGTGTGTGTGTGTGTGTGTGTGTGTGTGTGTGTGTGTGTGTGTGTGTGTGTGTGTGTGTGTGTGTGTGTGTGTGTGTGTGTGTGTGTGTGTGTGTGTGTGTGTGTGTGTGTGTGTGTGTGTGTGTGTGTGTGTGTGTGTGTGTGTGTGTGTGTGTGTGTGTGTGTGTGTGTGTGTGTTGAATTTTATATAAGCTACTATTACTGCTTATACAATTTAATTTGGGAAAGGGAACCGAAAAAAAAAAAAAAGCAAAACATTCCAAAATAACATAAAGGAATGGTAAGTCTGAACTTTTATTAAAATAATAATATGAGATTAAAGCAAAATAAAGTACGTAGCTAGAAACTAAATATGTTGACAGGTGCTAGAACGCACTATGGAGTTATCACCAAAGTGTTACGATCCAAAGTTTGTACGATGTTATACAAGGTTTCTCTTGATAATACAGTAACATACATTATGTTATTTGGATTTACAAACAGAAGGAAATAACGCTGCGAGGTCAGTGTATTGTTAACTGCATGTGTGTTTTCTTCTTGTTGATTTACCTGTTTTGTGGGAGGAAAAACTCGATTTTTTTTGGGAGTGGGAAACTCTTCTATGTCTATATGAGACCGAGTAACTCACCTTCAGTTTGGAAACTTCTTAAAAGTTCTTTGCATTAATAATAATGAAAGAAATAATAATAACATATTTTAGGAATTATAGCAACTACCATCTTTTCCTTTACGCTTGCCCGTGGACCCACACCATATCACGCAAGCGTTCGAAATCAAATCCGATTAAATAGGATTCTTAATCCTTATTCCGTAGTGTCCTGTTTATAAACTGCGTGTGTTCTTCTGGTCGATTTGTCTGTTTTACAGGATGAAAAATCCAAATTTCCGGGAAGAAAAAACCTCTTATTCCCATATGAGACCGGTTAACTTACCTTCAATTGAAAAGTCGTTACAAAGGTTCTTTATATCTTATACTGTTTTCGAACCCAGATCTTTACAACCAAAGAGCATCGGAAGCTTACCATTCGGCGGGCTCAGCTGGTGATATTCAGAAAAAGTGAAAAGATAATCTAGTCATTCTCTGTTATAAAATCATACGGTGTGTTTTTAAGTTTTTTATAAGTAAAGCATGGAGCTTTTGAACAAATACACCTTCACAGGATTTTGAAGAACACAACAACATAATATAAAACACTCGAGACAAAATTATGTGAAGTGGGACGATAATTTGTGGAAATTTTCCTGTAGCTTGTGAGATACAAGTAAAGCGCTTTCATCAACTGTAAATCATTTCATTCGCCTTAACATTTTTATGATTTTTCTTCCTCTCATTTCAATAATAATAACAGACTTACAGTTACCTCAAAATATTTCAAGATTTAATGTATCTGAGTAACACTCATATGCTAGAAAGAACAACCGCCAGTGGACTTCTCACGAAATACAGTCGATTCGAAGTCAGTAGTTTGTACGTAAAGTTATTATTTTAGTTCTGGATTTTTTAACTTCCTTTTGCTTTGATGTAACATTTAAAATGTTGGTTGTCAAACTAATAGGCATCGAGCATACTAATTTTAGAGGGAAATGATTGTCTGAAATATGTCAGGTGCATTTCATAAAATGTGTTAAGCATCTATTAGATTCGTTTTATCCTCTATTTAAAAGTACGTTATTTTTGGCTCTGAATGAAAGGAGGGAGCCTCCGTAGCTCAGTCAGTATAGACGAAGCCCTTTGGTCGGAAAGACCTGGGTTCGATTCCCGTCAGTGACGTGAAGAACCTTTCTCTGGTCTCTTTCGACCAAAGGTGAGTTAGCCGGTCTCATACGGAGGTAGGGGGTTTTTTCATACGGAAACTCGGGTTTTTCGCCCCCAGAACAGGCGAACCGGCCCCGTGAAAACACATGGATTACAGTCATGAATACATACCAGCCATATTCCGGTGCTGAGCCCGGATAAAATTGAGAGTTTGGGGAAAGCAATGGTGAACTACCCTGTAAAAATCTCACAGGAATACCTTGTGGGCAATGCCTACGAAGTCACCTACGGTCGGAAACGACTGAAAGGGAAAATCAGTCAGTCAATCAATGAAAAGATTTCACTAAAATTCGGTATTTGAAAAGTTATGAAAAGTTATCGAGCTATCTCAATTCTCATTTTCACTCAAGTCATTTCCATTGGCAAAATTCCGAATTGATTCAGAATGATGACTAAGAATAGAGCAAAATTTATTGAAATTTGGTATTTTTTTATATGCTGCTCCTACCTACGGAAGATTATTTGCAAACCTCTGCAGTCAGATATCTCTGATTGCAACAGAAAATCCCTTCTAAACGGCAGAGCCATATTATCAGGAAATTAATTTCTTGTGTCTACGTGTTTCAGATAATTTATTCACAATTGTTATTTCATTTAATTGCGATTTGTAGCATAATTTTCTATCGTTTCGAATTGTTTTGACTATATCGCTACTGAAATGATTCGATTTATATTTAGATTCAGAGAATAAAATTTCATTTAAACTAAGCTGTGGTCAGCCAATAATTTTTAATAGAGATTCTAAATATCAAATTTCATTACATTCGGTTCAACTCGATTGGAGTTGTTATATGCGCTGACCGAAAAGAATCCGATAGCTGCTTTTGCATTTTGCGAGGTGTACTTAAAATAATCACAATACATACATGAATAACATGCTAAATATGATATGGTGCTATTACTTGCGAAAAAAAAGTTTTAATTACGCCTTCAGCGAAAAGTGGAAGGTGCAGTTATAACTTCTGTTTGCCAGGGGGGCAAGCTACAATCGAGCAATCATGAACATAGTATAGCTTCTGATCGCTGGTAGAACAGCACCAGGGAGAAGACACTGTTCTGTTTTATTATTGATATTAATACTGCGGGAAAGAGTGTACTTTACCTGATAAAATATTTGTTTTACTGATTTTTCATTGCACTGACATTTAAAAATTAATGAATGAAAATATCTCGTTTTTTTCTGTCTAAAATGAGCAAAATTCCAGCCACCTTGATGGTCAAGCGGGATATGTTAATAACGGAATATGAGAAGGTGTGCTCGAAATAAATGTTATTGGAAAGCAATTTCATTCATGAAAATTAGATTAAAAAGACGCCTGTACACGCAATTTACTTTTCAGTCATAAGAGTTTTGTCCTAATTCTCTGTCCTCAAGTTTCCACAGTGAGAAAGTCCACTTGTCGTCCTCTTCACTTTGTCATGCAGGTGGTGGTGACAGTGGAGCTCTCAAATCCTTCAACTAAAGTAAACGATATTGAACTTCCTATTTCAGAGAAGTTTCGAGATTTGTTTTATATACCAGATATACAAAAGAGTTAGTTAAAATTCTGTTTCGGATGGCACGAACGTCTGAAATGTAATGCATTTTTAATCATTCTTTCAACATTACGAAAATAATTTACGCCTCTGCAGTTAATCTCTCTCTCTCTCTCTCCTTTTTCTTTCGCTTGACTTTCACTAATGTTATTTATATATGTTTTATGCTATATAAGGCTTATTTCGTAAAATGCAGGACACTGGGAATACACACGGCAGCACTTTATCTAGGGAAAAATCAACCTCTGCGCCATTTCCTTTGTAGTTCACATGCACTAGCGAGTGCATCAGCTCTACACTCTGATTTTACTTGGAAATAGATGGTGAGTTATTGCCCACACTATCCTTCTTCTGGTGAAATGCTGACGTATGCCATCCAACCATCCTATATGTCTCCCATAGATTTCGCCAGCAGTCCTAAGTATCTCAACCTCTCTCTCTCTCTCTCTCTCTCTCTCTCTCTCTCTCTCTCTCTCTCTCTCTCTCTCTCTCTCTCTCTCTCTCTCTCTCGTTCTCTAAACGTAGAACTTATTTGTCAGTAACTTGCAGAAGTTTCTCCACTTTTGCAGGCGTTATTTTACAACTCATTCTATGTATACTCGCACTTGTTCTATTGGCTGATTGAGTATTACATTCCAACGGGTACAGCTGTTAAGCACTATGTTCACAGACACTGCCGCTTACATTTTGCCCAACCATGGCAGTGTTACCAATATTCACTCATTATATTATGCGGCCTCTGTTGTAAAGAGAAAGTTATACAAGCAGTTAAAAAAAGTATAAGCAGATCCCAATTTGGAATTTATTTCAGACACAAATCTTTCATATGGTGTACCTAGTCGGTTTCTACTTAGATATGAGAGTTTAGTGATGAGTGATGTTGTTAGTTAGTACACAAAAACTGTCATTTTGATTTTATATTTGAAGTAAGGATGTGATTTATTGTTATGAATTTAACTGGAAGTCCTCAAACCAGGATCGACTTTTTAGCCAATGAAAGTGATACTGTCAACTGTTTATGTAACTTTAATATCTTCAAATAAAGTATTAAGTTAAGCATTTCGGATAATTAAGTTAAGCATTTCGGATAATGTAAAGGGAGGTGATCTGTCGTAAAATTAATTTTGATCTTGGCAACCTGCCTAGTAGCTTGGATTTTCTTTGCTTCTACAGAATTTTGACTATAGACGTTATAGTTGCATTTAAAAAAATAAAAACTAAAGAAAATGCAAATAAAAGGGTTGTTTGCAGTAGTGCGCTTTCTCTGTACATATTCGAACAAAGGAGAACACATTTTTTTCCATTTTACAGAAGAATGAATATACTGTATACATACATTCTGGAGAATGTGGAACAGCTAAGCCTAATTTCTGATTAGTTTTCACGAAAACTTCGCGTTAAGGTCAGTTGACAATGATAACCTAAATGTTTAGATGGACTCAGAAAACAGTTACGAAAAAATTTTCATTTCCATTTCAACTGCAAAAATGATTATGAAATTGTGACGGTAAATGAAACAACAGTTTAATAATAGAATCTCTGAGACAAGTCAGAATACTGTTGTTATTATTATTATTACTATTATTATTATTATTATTAGTGGTAGTAGTAGTAGTACTTTGGATAGTTGTCACCCTAAATGGGCTTATCTCCTTCCACCAGGAGATAAATCCATTTAGGGTGGCAACGGCCTGACCACCACGAATTACTCGAATTCAGATTTATACCTGGATATAAATGCAACTATTACTATTTGGTATTCGACGTTGGTTTTATGTTTGTGAGGGAGGGAAACCGGAACACCCGGAGGAAAGCTAACCAGTATGCAGTGTAAACGCAGATTTCTTTCTTTCTTTCTTTAAGTAAATTAAAAAAAATTGACAAATTTAAACATCAATTCTTAGTAATAACATCACTTCACTGCTAGATTGTTATTAATATTTGCTTGAACTTAATTCTGAAACGTTATCTTTGGTTGGCCCTGTTCCCTACAACAGACCGACAAAAAATACTTGGCGTTGGAAGAACACAGTGACCATTAGTTGGGAGGGATTCCGATATACGATATAAGAATTCGATATAAGATGCTGGAAAAACTTACAAGAAGGTAAAAGTCGGTTATCTGATCTCATGTGGAGGTAGCAAAGTTTTTTTGTTTTTTTTTTCGCCTGCAAAACAAACATGAGAGACTGGTTGGAAATCACATGCAGACCTCAGGTTATATTAACATTCAGGCTTGGTTTTTTCGACAAAGTCTTAATCGACCAGTTTGTAAAATAGAATAATTTTGAATTCAACACACTTTCAATTTTTTTTTTTTTAATTTTACACTTTTTTTTTTTACTGTAGATGGGCTGAAAGATATACTTTTAAGGATTTGAGAAACTTGAATCATGCCTTTCGCTAAATTTAAAACTTTGTGAGTTTTATTTTTCTGATCTGTTTCTTTTTTTTTTTATCAATTCTATCTCCCAAAGGTTATAAACCTTCGACACATTTTTGTACCGTTGGTCTCTTCAGTTTTAGATAATTTGAAAACCCTGTTCTAGTCACCAATTTCCTTTTTAAGTTTTACTTTCTTTGAGGCACTTCAGCCCCTACCTCTCCCCACTCCAATAAGCAGAAGAGTGGTCTCCACTCAGCGACTTACTCTTTTTTTTTTTTTTTCTCCTTGTCTCTCGTTCCACGAATAAACAAGAAAGTGGTCCCTGTTAGTCATCTAATTTTATATGTATAAAATTCTCCACGTATAAAATGAGCCTTGTCACTCGCTTTTAAATTTCTCATTTACGTTTTTTTTTTTAATTACGCAGCACTATTTTTACTATGGATAATAAAAGCACATCTATTGTACCACAATAGATGTGCTTTTTTTTGCATATTTCAAATATAAGGTAGTTTGCCGTTGAATAATAAATATAAATAAACATAGATTTTGCCTTTTTAGCTATAAAACTTCTAGAAAACTATTACTTCATATTTTAGTTAACTTCCTTATTACTAATAAGAAAATTGATTATTAATGATTTTAATGTATAGCATATAAAAATAACAATTATACTGCTGCTGTTAATTGCTTCCTGAAAAATTTCAGCTCTGTTAATTACATTGTGCATTCCTCTTTATATAATAAAGTCATTAACTTAAATTTCTGTAATATATATATATATATATATATATATATATATACACACACACACACACATTAAAGAAATTATATATTATACAGGGCGCGAGAAATTAAACAAAATCCTATTCGCGACGCGAAAAATGTACTCGATCAAAAACTCCATTTTTCTTAATGATTTTTCCCATTAAGTTAATAATTGTTCCATAAACTGATTAGTGGGTACTACATCTGTGTTGTGGGAAGTTATTTTATTATTATTATTATTAAACACAAATGTTCTGTTTTGTCCAGTCTGCAACTACTCGCCAGCTTGGAAAATCTGCTGACTACGGGTGAGTGCGAGCGTATTTGTCGAGTCCTGTCTCTCTCTCTCTCTCTCTCTCTGTGTGGGTGTGTATTGTGATTGTTATTTTTACTCGGTAGAAAATATTATTAATTAGTGTAAATGATATATATATATATATATATATACACTCATGAGCCAAAATATTATGACCACCCATTCTGCTTCTGGCTAACCCAGACCGCACGTTTTTCCCGGAAACATGCCAGTGGTGGAGGTATTCTAGTATAGGGATTGTTCGAAACATCGCTGAGCGCTCTTCCTCTCATCTCCATTGAACACACATATCTCGAGATTGTTTCAGACCAGGCATTACTCTACACAGTGACAGTGTGGCTCGATGAGTTGGACTCTTTCAGCAAGATAGTGCCGTGTGTTGTCGCAAGGCTCGCATTGTGCAAGCATAGTTCGAAGAGTAGATCAAAGCATCTGTCAGTCGAAGCCAGTGCCTCTCTCGATCCATGAACTCCGGTACGTTATTCTATCTAGTTGGTCCAGAATACCTCAGGACACTTTCTGTTGTCTAGTGGAATCAATGCCAAGAAGGGTGCAAGCGGTTATCTCGGTCAGGCGAGACCCTATATGCTAGTAAGCGGTTTTGATATTGGACTCATGAATGTAATCTTGACATTGCAAATAGTTTGGATTTTCCTCTCAGAAACTTTTTCCTCTCGCCAGTAGCTATGGTATACCTAGTCTAGCCATAAATACTGTTACAACTTGAACAGCGCATGAACCTTTAATATATCAGTAAATCATTTACAGCTATCAGCACATCCAAACCACATGTATAACCTGCATATAGCAACGCTCAATGTTCGAAATGTCTCCCTTTTGTCTTCATGCACGTCCGAATTCTGTGAGGTCAAATATCGATGGCAGCTCTCACAACAGCCAACGGAAACGCTGCCACTGGTCACTCCCAATCCACCTTCAGGCTGGCGATGCTTGGGAGTCGTTTCTTGCAGGCTACTCTCTCAAGTTCTGAACACAATTTGAAGTCCAACGGATTCAAATTGGGACTTCCAGGCAGCTAATCAGATCGTGATGTGTGGTCTGGCACATTCACCTCCAACTACTGTTGTGTGGTCCTTGCCTTGTGTATAGGGACTGAGTCCTGTCGGAAAGTCCACTGCCTACCGTGAAACAAGGTGTTGTTCCGGGGCCGTACCACAGGTTTCAGCATGCCGTCTTGATACACTTTGACGGAGGTTTTGATCCCTTTCTTGCAGAAATGCAACTTGGATATCCCCTGGTACGTCACCCCTCACCAAACCATCACTGATGCTGGAGTGATGATTTCTCTGAATTCTGGGTGCTATAGGAGGTGTTGTGCGTTTTGATTGTTTTGGCGGTTAAACGACTCCAATGGTGAAAATCTCATCTGTGAAGAGGATATCTCTGTGTCTGTTATTCGCGTACCGCCGAAGTGCTTTTGATTTTATCACCCTCTGCTGCATAAGTTGTGGTGTTAGGAAGTATCCAGTAGAACGACGATAGACTCTCACCCACAGCTCATCAGTTAGTACATGTCACATCGTTCTGTGCGAAACGTTCATTTCATCTTTAGCGACATGGTCAACAGATACGTCTTCTGTATCGCTATAACGGTTAACAGTCCGATACACAACACAATCGTCCTACTGATCCCGAGTGTTTTTAGCTTGTTGAAAATAACAGGTGGCTACATTTCAACCTTGTGAAGTGCTATTACAGCTACACGGTTCTCATAACCACCCCACTGCATTTTAACCCGTTCAGGTAGACAATTCTCTCTCTCTCTCTCTCTCTCTCGACTGATAAACAATCGAATATTGACTGCGCATAGCGCCGTTAACGGAACCGGGCTCGCGCAATTCTGTGAGCAGTGTGTGCCTGTAACAGTATTTATGGCAAGACTGTGTATATATTATACTAAAGTTGAAATTTTTACATAAACACTCATTACATTTACATTATAAGCAGGAGCATAACCTTGATAAATGGACTTCAAACTAAAAAAAAAAAAAAAAATAGCAGTGAGAAAACGGGAAGTCTAATTGTTTTAGAAAATGGAACAAAATCCATAAAAGATATGTAAATTTTCAAAAGAACTCTTGTGAAATATTCCATGACTGCAGAATTTTGTATATTCTCTAATTTCCATGTTTATACGAACTACAAATATATATGATATAAATGGTTGTCCATGCAGATGAAAATATGCCGGATGATTTGATACCAAATTGAACTTGCAATAGTTGTGTTGCGGAAGTTATTAAAATGCTCGTACGATTTTTCCAAACCAAAATTGGTTATTAAGCAATCACTGCAGAAATTCGAAATGTATAATTGATTGCCTTTACTCGGCTATGCTGCTTCCACTCTTGACTTACAACGCATTTCAGGAATGCAAATCTCAGTAATCTCCTTAAATCAAAGTCGTCATTTTCAGCTGCGACTTCATTTTCTGAAGTGGATTTACTTTACATCATAAAGATTGACTTTAACTAGTGCGCGCTGTGGAAATTAGTAACCATAGAAACGGTACGCACCACTCTCCCATGACAAAAATCTGCATCTCTAGTTCCGCAATCAATTCAAATTGTATCTCTTCTACAGGTGAATTCATACAGACGTACATTAACGTGTGGACATATGGAATACGCTCAGCATCAAAGAGAAAATTAAAGGCTCATCAAGAAGGAAGTGGCTAGAATAAAGAAAACTCACTGTATGGGAAATGAAGATAATTTAGATTTAACGGGAGGGGAAAAAATTCCTAGAACAATAAGTGTGGAAATTTGTGATTCAAAAAGCACATTTTACAAGGTAATCAGAAGTACGCGTGTGCAATGAGACAAGAAAAATCTAAGCTCTGGAAGTATTAGTAAACTACTGCAGTGAATGAAAAATATGTAAACTCCAAAATATTTTTGGTTATACGGCAACCACAAGAGTTGCGGCCTTATGAATATATATATATTTTTTTTTTTATTACAGCTATACGGCTCTCATAACCTCCCATTGCATGTTAACCAGTACAGCTAGACAACTCTCTCTCGAGAGAGAGAGAGACTATGTTTCTAGCTATATAGTATCATTATAATACCATATACTAATTGTAAAGGTATATAGCTGCATATTTACGAGAGATATTCCTAAAGTAATGCCTTTGCTTTGATATATCCCTATTCTAAAGTGATACTTTAAGATCAGCGAAATATAGAATTGTGCATTTTCTCAACAGCGGAGCAGTTTTTTTTTCCTTTCTTATTTTCTTAAGCCACATGTTTCAAAACTATTTTCTCACCTACTCTTTTATCTGTTCGTCATTATCAAAATACATCCTCTTAGGGGAAAAACAACCAGAAATTCAGTGGAGGGGCGGATAGAAAAGATATTTCACAACTTTATTCACATTAACGGTTATCTACGGATTTAAAGTTGTGAAACTTCCTTCCTACAATCCGAAACGGCAACATCGAATCCTAGTTATTTTTCAAATAAGACGCATCTCAAGGGTCTGTTTGAAAGTGACGAATAGGTCAAATCAGAATGAGAATATGGTTCCGAAGACAACTGAAGAGTTTTAGTTGGATGCTTTTGAAAAGTTTGTTATTACGTGTGGAGTAAATATATTGAACGGACGGGAGAGTTTGTTGAGAAATAGTATATGAAAACATGTCGTGGCTTCACATCACTGACAAAACATTGGAGGCATTATTTTCGGAACTCACCTCGTTTCAGTAGCGCATGCCTATTTCGGTTGGGTGTGCTGTCATGGCTTATGCAACCCGCGCTTCAAAATTCACTTCAGTTTGACTGTATGATTGTATTTTTATCGATGTATGAAAGTTCTAAGAGCACATCAGTGCTCATCTTAATTGGTTTAATGCGATTAATTGTAGGATAACTTTAAATACTTTAATTTAGCAATCAATTGTAACCAAATCTGCGCAGAATGGGGCATAATGTGTTTGTTTTAAGATGCTGTATATTAGAAAACAATAATGAATGAGAATGCTATATTTGGTTGGTATATTTGAATTATTCAAAGGTGTAAAATTTGGAAGAGATTTACCTCCTTCGACTACAATATTGTTTCCCATTGTAAATATGGGAAGAACAGCTATAAATTTATCGAAAATTATATATTAAAAACTTGTCTATATTATATATAATATAATATATAATATATAAAGCTTGCCTACCACGTCAGTTCACACTTCACGCATGCAAAACAGATGAAACTCAGAAAACAAAAACAGCAACTGATGACAAATGACAACGTTCAATTTGATTCATTGACACAATAACCAATCACAGCCTCTAGATGCTATTATCGCAGAGCTAGTCCTACCTCGCCTTCAGAGCGGTTTAAAATTAAGAATTTGACTCTTTGCTCCATTTGTTCATCTTTTCAAAGGGCTCAAAAGTGTATGTATTTTGAACGCACACCCGGGCTATTAACGCGAATGTGATGCAATGTTTACGCGTCGAAAAGTATCGTCCATGAAGCATTAGTCTGTTATGTTTACTTTTAGGAATCATGCGAAATCTGAAAACAATTAGGGGAGTCTTTAACTGGAATAAATGCAAAAATATAATATCGGTAACATTGCTGTTCGGTGGATGAGCACCGCACACACCCAGCACACCAGGAATATTTGCCCCTTCCCTTTCCTTGAGTGACTTGAAAAAGTCACTCAAGCCTCGAAGAAACTGGGAAGTGGTCTCATACCTGGTGATAAAATTCATCTGCCACCTAAAGGCATTTGCAAACGAAGTGATATGGAATTCGAAGTAGTAGCTTGTGGCTGGAGAGTAAAGACACTGTCCACTCGGCTAACCAGATCGGAATGTAGATTAATGTACAAATACTGTATTGATATTTTCATATTAATAGTAAAGCAGTACTAAATCTATTCTGATGGATTATAAAAACATTTATTGATATGTTCAAAAGAGAACGGTTCAGTTGATTAATTAAAGGTCTCTCCGTCTCTCTCTCTAAACATACCTCACAGATGATCAGTTTCTGCTTTGTATGTCCTCTACAGATATTTCCACGGGGGCTGCTGAACTAGCGTCCATTATGTCTCCCATTTCTGCTAATACGAGCAACAGCTGCCCATATATATATATATATATATATACACACACACACAGACACACTGTAAAATTCTTTTCATTTAATTTACCTTATTCGTTTTTAACAAAATTAAGGATACTGAATGACCTTTCACACAAAATAACTGTTGAAAACACGTTCAGAATTAGTCTTCAAATACAAATACTTCTTTATAATGATACAGTTATTTTTATAAAGATCGTGCCAAAAATTTGAGTCGCTACGATTGCTTCTATTCCTGGAGACGATGGATCTCTTATTTCATTACCTAAACATTTTTGATGAGTATGTAATCGCATAGCCATTTAATTATTTATTCACCTAAATTAATTAATTTAATGTTTGATCACTACGATGCATATATTCATAGCAATTAGTCTTTTTTTAGAGCTTTCAAACACTAATTAACACAATAGGCTCATTAAATCTGCCGTTGTCTCGGTTATATCCAATTGATTGTCCGATTGGATAACTTTCTCGCTTTCCAACCAAGGGATTGTGGACATGCATGTTTCTGAATGTCTCTACGAGATGAATTGCATTCTGATATGCGACCACTACCTTGGAGTTGTGAAGTGGATTGTAAAAGTTTTATGTTTGTTCTCTTCTTCTTCTCTCCTCAATCTAATGGTTGTTGCATGGTAATGCTACTTTACTAGGGAATGATAATTAAGAATAAAGTTTCCAGCTGTCTTCCTTGTCCAGCAGTAAGCATGTATATCTAAATATATGTGTGTTTACAAGCAGAGCTTGCCCGTTTGCGGGATGAAAACCCTGGTTTCGAGGGAGGGGAGAACCTTCCACCTCCATATGAGACCGACTAACTCATCTTTAGTTGAAAAGCCCTGATAAAGATTCTTCGCTTCCTAGACGAGTAAGAACCCAGGTCTTTCCAAAGGGGTTCGCTTATGCCTACTGAGCTATGGGGTCTTTCTGTTTGATCTATAGAATGGGGTTTTCGGATTATCTAACTTTTTCCATGCTATAGGTTTATAACTTTTTGTGGGTGCGATTCACATAAAAAAATCCAAACAAAAAGAAGGAAAGCGTTGTTATCAAAATGTTCAAACCTCCGAAGCAATAAAATATGGTATCTTCAGTTTTCCATTATACTCTGCAAATGAGGCTAAGTTGGTAAGACTCATAGGAGTGAAATTTATGTGGCATGCAAAATTCGATTATAGTTATATCGTGGGTTGCCACCATATGCGGGGAATAACACTTCTGCGTTGCCAAATTCTTGGTGTTGAAGAAGCATTTGAAATGCTAAAATCTGTTTGTTTAGTCTGTTCACAGAGACATACTTGCAAGAAGTCCTCTACCCATCTACGGTATAATGTATATCGCAAATGGAGTTCGAATTTTATTAGTTGAGGTCTCTAAATCGTCTATTGAATCGTACAAGTAAAAGCAAACATGGTTATTCTCTTGCATGTGGTAGAGTAAGTTTATATCTTAAAGTATAATGGCTATAAAAAAAAATCAGCTAACGCCTTTTATTCCCTTTATTGGGAGTAGGCGAAGCCTTTTAACCCTATCTAACTTATTTATTTATATTTTTACATTTACTTTTAAAGAGCAATAATAAATTATTATTGCTCTTTAAAAGTAAATGTCTTTATTATTATAAAGACTAGATGAACTTTTTCTAGGCATCTTTAGCGCAGACAAGTAAGGTTCTTCCCCCCCCCTACCCCGAAACTTGGGTCATTTAATTCCTCATTTCAGAAATACCTGTATAACTCATATTAAAAATGATATATAATATTGGATTTATTAGACCATGGTTTTGATAAAACATTTATACATAATCGTCGACCAGTTACTCCAGCTGTGTCTGCCTGACTTTATCAAGACGAGAAAGGTTATACTAATATTAAATGCAAATACAAAAGAATGCAGTAACGACTTAAAAAACAGTTATACAAATTGGAGAGCACGCGTGACATCAAACGCATAGAACGTGAAGACTTAATCATTGCTATTAAGTCGCGTTTTATAATTTTTCGCGTAATTTAGTTCTGCTAAACTTAATGAATTTAATAGGTTTTTCCGTATGTCTTTTAATATTATTCCCTGGTTTTTATTGAGGTTATCTCCTGTCCGTAGGACTACTGCAGCTTTTTTAAAGGTTCGACATCTGTAATCCTCTTCGATATATAGCACGGAGCTGTTGTCCCAATCTATTGAATGGTTTGAAGTTGAAAAATGATGTGCTAACCCCGATGTGTCAGTTCTATTATTATTGATATCTCCGACATGTTCTTTCTTTTGGATTTCTAGGCTTCGTGAAGTATGGCCTATGTAAGTCAGTCCGCACGTACATGGTATGCTGTAAACACCTGCATATTTGTAGAAAGCGACGTTATCCTTAGGGGATCTTAATAACTGTCGTGTAGTTATGTAGTTAGGGGTGCGACAAGGATGTATTTTATCTCCATACCTGTTTAACTTGTACAGCGAATACATTTTAAGAATGGCAGGGCTGGAGGAGTCTTCAGTTGGAATTAAAATTGGTGGAAAAAATATTAATAATTTGAGGTATGGAGATGATGCCACCTTGCTAGCAGAATGCAAAGAAGATTTGAAGGAACTTATTATGAAGATTAAAGAAGAAAGTGCTAAATATGGTCTTAAACTTAACCTCAAAAAGATAAAAGTTATGGCAACATGTGAACTTAATGATTTTGAAGTAGATGGGGAGAAAATGGAAGCAGTTAACAATTTTGTGTTCCTAGGATCTCGAATTGATAAAGATGGTTATTGTACCGAAGAAGTTAGAAGAAGATTATTACTCGGAAAAAAAAGCAATGACAAATTTAAGCAAGATCTTTAAAGATAAAGATATTAGTCTCACAACAGAAATCTGAATCGTGAAAGCAATGGTATTCCCTGTGCTGTACGGATGTGAAAGTTGGAGACTCTGAGAAAAAGTGAAAGAAGAAAGATAGATGCATTTGAATTATGGGTTTGGAGACACTAAGAATACCATAGACTGCAAAGCAAACCAATAAATCAGTGATAGACAGAATAAAGCCAGATTGCTCCCTTGAAGTTATAATCATCAAGCAAAAATTGTCATACTTAGGACATTTATTATGATTACAGCTATTTTGTCTGCTTCAGTTTAGGAGTACCCCTGTTTAAATGTCATTGGCTATTTACTCATGGATTCTTAGGGTATTATGAGTGTAGATGTGCTAAAAAGTACATGTAGCCTAAGGAATAGAAAATTGCACATACCTTTTTCTGGGTGTTGTGGCTTTTCCTCAGTCTGCGATGTCGAAAACTGCAGAGTGTGTGTGTGGGGGGGGGGGGTAGGCAGTTTGGTAGAATAAGTTAGAAAAACCCGGGTTTTTTTCCGTAACATAGAAACATATACTTTTATATAGGGTGGGGAAAAAGTGAAAGGGTTAATTTTTTTAAAATAGGGATGGGGAAGGGGAAAGGTGGTTTCCCCTTCCCCATCCCTATTTTAAAAAAGACTGAGGAAAAGCCACAACACCCAGAAAAAGGTATGTGCAATTTTCTATTCCTTAGGCTACATATACTTTTTAGCACATCTACACTCATAATACCCTAAGAATCCATGAGTAAATAGCCAATGACATTTAAACAGGGGTACTCCTAAACTGAAGCAGACAAAATAGCTGTAATCATAATAGTTTATAAAGAGGAGTAACATGGGAGTTTTCCCAGAAATAATATACATACTTAGGACATATTATGTCCGAAGATGATGACGTTTGCTAAAGTTGATGGAAGAAGAGGAAGACCAAGAATTAGATGAGTGGATGGAGTTAAAGAAGCAACTGGAGTCCGCTTTGAGGTTCTGAAAGACACGGTCAGGGGCAGATCGGAATGGAGAGTGTATGTTCATGGAGTTGCTAGGAGTCGGAAACGACTCGATGGATCATAACATACAAACAGTTATGGTAGGTTTAAAAACAACTCGGATGTTAAAAGGCTTCATAATTCTAGCTATTTTGGTGGAAACTGAGCCTGCATAAGGTATGACGATGAATGATGCGTATTGTATCGCCAGAGGTTGTTTCTATAGAGAATTTTATTAATTATATTTTGTGGATAACCATTTTGTGATAGAGTATTTGATATAAGGGAAAGCTCAGCAAGGACGTCCTTTTCTTCTGTGATGATATTTTTGATGATATATGTATAAATGTTTTATCAGAACCATGGTCTAATAAATCCAATATTATATATTCTTTTCAGTGAAATGGATCAAATAATAACTTCATAATAACTCATATTGTTTCTGACATCACTACAAGTTAGGGTTTAGTATCTCTAAAATTATAGAGACATCGGAGCGAAAGTATAAAATCATAGACAGCCATGGACTCAGCTTTCGGTACAGCTATGGATGGAGACTAGCTGTTCCACGATTCCTAAAAGCTATTTAAGATGTTTCATAAATTACAACTCAACTTATAAAAATTCGAATATATGAATGTTCAACTTTCGAGATTCCATAAACCGTATTAATGTGTTGTCTTCTCATTAGAAGATGGCACTTTATATACCTAAATGCATTTTTCCCAAAAATACGCTTGAGTATGTACATCACTGTTTGTTATATCAGTTATTCGGAACTGTAACATCCTGGGTTACAGCATTGTAATTGTGTAAGCTTGTGAATGTAACGGATCCTTTAGTGTAAGAAATATGCTACTTTTTTTTGGAAACGCACATATATATATATATATATTTTTATTTTATTTAATTAAATTAAATTATTAAATTAAATTTAGTAATTAACGATAACGTATAACTAGACTAAAGAAAAGCTTAATGTTTTTATTTTAATTTTTTTACATAATTCGGATTTCACATTGTGTTTCAGAGTATCTCTTATAATGACCTCGCGTACCTAATTGCCTGATATGCGAGATCAGTGGTTCCGTAACGTTTCTTACTGAATAAGTGCTCTAATTTTCATGAACTCCTCTCCTAATAATTATAAAATATTTACAATTAAAATGGTTTTAATCAATATAAAATTTAATTTTATTCATAAAATACTTCAATTAAATTGATAATTAAAATTTATAATTAACTTATAAGGGGCTGTTTTTTTTTTTTTTTTTTTATTCTAAAAGAACTGAGCTCAAAGTTTTATTGTACACTTTTACTTTGCGCCTTTCCGAAAATTCACAAAGTTTTTCCTCAATTTCGAAACGTTTTCCGATAGTTATATTTCATGCTGTCACTTAGTGGCTAATTTATAAAGACATATCATATATACATTAAAGCTGCTCGAAATCACCAATTTCGCTAAGTTGTAAGACCAAATAAGGAAAAATGATTTGTGGTGTTTCTTTCTTTCTTTTTTAGTTTCATTTGTTCATTCCATTACTTAACACCCGCAGCTTTTCTTTTCATTCCCGTAAAACTCACACTGATTATGCTCTTTATAATATATATATATATATATATATATATATATATATATATATATATATATATATATATATATATATATATATATATATATATATATATATATATATATATATATATATATATATATATATATATATATATATATATATATATGACTACTATTATTAACTCGGGATTGGGATATGTTCATTTTTAATATAAACTGACTATAAACCCGAGAATTATAACAAACTGAGATTTATTTGCAAACGCAACATGTTTCGTCGAGATTGACTTCATCAGGCGTTAAGAACATATAAAGATATTAAAAGACACTGAAATAAACATTGAGACACTCTAAAGCTATACAATTATAAAGTTATGATATTCGACTGTAAATTACAGTTATTAGGAACTTGTGCTATAGTCCGTGTTAAAGTTCTATTGTTGTACACTTGTGCGTGTGTGGAACCACGCGATCTCCAGTATCTAATATCATATATATATATATATATATATTATTTCCTCATACAGTTTTCTGCTGCACACATTTTGCTATTCTCATCCCTAGAATCACGCACGACTCACTAATAGTTTTGGAAACACTAAACCATTTGGGAAAGTGTATTAAAGCAACAGCTTTATGCCATCTATATCTCTAAACAGACAACTTCAACAATTTTAAAATAAATCCAGTAACCTACAACTAATAAAATATGTTAGTTTAAATTTTATCAATTGCACAGGACTTAAAGTTCAAATACACAATAAAGGAAAGGTTACTCTTTCACTAACTTTGACCTCTTGACGACCTGGACGAAGTTCTATTGAAAGTTTGCATTGAGTCCAGATAAGACCGCGCTGTGGGAGACTGCGACTTGCTGGGCGTGCAACAGTTACCATGGTAACGACTCGATGAGGAGTTAGGTAATTGCAAGTTGGTGCCGTGTCGCGGACAAGGGCTAATGACGCCGTTACTTCTTGCCTTGTCTTGGGACGAACCGTTCGTCGCCAACAGCGGAGGGAGCCGACGGTGGGCGGTCGGCTGGGAGTTTCGTGATCTAGACATCGGAATTAATCCTCTGGAGTGGCAGCAGAAAATCGGCCGTCTGATCTGCAAATAAACAGAGCGAGTGAGATATTTGGTTGTGCAATAGATGCACTTATACTAAATGAAAACAAGATTTGTGATCGTTGTGTTTCGCTGTTCTTACCACATGGTGGTGTTAGATCTCAATCTTAGATAGGAAAACATTGTTTTCCTTTAGATCCCTTGTTTACTGCTTCAGTAACGAAAAGGAAAAGATGAAGACTAACATATAATTCCTTGATCACGGTGTACATAAACAAAGCCTACTTCTGCTGACAGATGAGACTGTTTTATTGCCCACAAAAGGGTGGTTCAGGTTAAAGAAAATTGTATAATTGTGTATTTTATTGGATTTTTATATACTATACTACCTTATTTCACACATTGCCCGTAATACACAAATGAGCTTATACTATAGCTTCAGAATGTTGACAATTTCTTAAAATTCAATGTGATGTAATGGTCAGAACTGTTATATTTCTTAATGTTGGATACCGTAGTTAAGGAAAAAAATGCTGTCATACTCTGCTATTGTTGAGTATAACAAACAAACAGATAACAGGTGTTAGTGTTATCATACTCATCAAATAGTGACCATGACAGTACAAAAATTATCCATGCATCGAATATAATATACCGTATTTTTCGCCTTATAACACGCGCTTTTTTTTTTTTTTTTTTGTATCTAAAATTTATCTGAAAATGAGGACGCTTCCTATAAGGCGAATGCGTCTTATAAACCTGCGCATCTTACGGTGCGTCCTATACACTGATGTGTTTTTTATGTATATGCGCAGCTACGGTGAGTCATCGCTTGTTGGTATAATGCGTGATCAGTTTGTATAGCTGCACGGTCGTTAACGGTCACACATTTAAACTAGTAATCAATACATTATTATATTGAATTTTTTTATAACACTTTTTATAGCTATACGATTGCGTTTAAGCGTAGTGTGATTGAGTACGCAAAAAAAAGAATGGCAATAGGGCAGCAGAGCGACACTTTGGGCTCTTGCCTACAGAAAACAATGGTACGAACTTGGAGGAAACAAGAGCAGCAATTAATAGAAGCAAATGCTAAAAAACACAATCTCGAAAGAAAACCTACAAAATGGCTATAAATTGAAAATGAATTAAAAACTTGGATAATGGTTCAAAGAAGATCGGTTTCTGCCTATCTACAAAAATGATTATTCAACGAGCAAAATTATTGGTAACAGAAAGAAATATCATCGATTTTACAGGATCGCCATCATGGTGCTTTAGATTTATGAAGAGAAATTATTTATGCATGCGTACAAAAATGGAAATATCACAAAAAAAGCCCGACAAATTCAAAATTAAAATTATTCAGTTTCAGAATTTCATCATAAATACTAGAAAACAAGACAATTTTGAACTTGCACAGATAGCTAATATTGATGAAGTGCCTCTGACTTTTGATGTGCCCTCTAAGAAGACTGTTGAATCCAAAGGTTTAAAAAAATATATTATTGTTAAAACTTCTGGTCACGAAAAAAAACCCAATGTACGGTTGTTTTGTCGTGCTATGCGGATGGAAGAAAATTGCCACCTTTTTTTAATTTTTAAAAAAAAAACAATGCCAAAGAAAAACTTCCCAAAGGAATTTACATTCATATTATCCAAAAGGATGGATGGATGAGGAAGGGATGAAGTTATGGATAAAGAAGGTGTGGTTAGGACTTCCTGGCAATTTACATCAGAAATCTACTTTGTTAGTATGGAATCAGTTTAGATGCCATAAAAACCGAAGCCATTAAGAATCAACTTCGTAAAATAACACAAAAATAGCTGTAATCGCAGGAAGTCTCACTTCTGCGCTTCAACCTTATTAATAAACAAACCATTTAAATGATTTATGAGGGGAAAATAAGTCAATTGGATGCAATCTCCAAATTTTTAGGAAACTTCTACAGGTAGGAGAAAGGAGGCTACAATTTCGCAGATGTGCGAATGGGTAAAGAGTTCATGGAATGAAGTGAAACCCGAAATTATTATAAATCTTTTCAAAGGTGTTAGTAATTCTCTTGACGGTACGGAGGATGACTTATTATTTCAAGACAGCGATGACTCAGTTTCTGATGAAGAATCAGGTTCAGAAAATTTTTGAGAGTGAAGATGGAGATGAATAAAGATTTGAAAAGAAGATTAATGAAATATATATATATATATATATATCCCAAAAATTCGACATGAAAAATGTGATGTATTCCAATGCATCGGTGCGTCTTATAAGGGGAAAAATACGGTATATATGACGACGAAGATATCAAATGCTGTTCCACAAGACATTGTGCAGACTTGAATAAAGCAAGATTTAAAAGTTTAAATAAATTAATGATATTAAAGGTCATTAAAATTGCGTTTTTTTATTATTTAAAGCCAGCATTCCAAGTTCACATGACAGTTAACGCACTTATAAAAATATATTGAAAATGCAGCGGTTACTACACTCAAACCTTGGCTTTATAATTAAATAAGAAAAGTAATTAAAATGACTTTTAATTTCATTATTAAGATATAATGTTCAGTTAACAACTATAAAGTATTATAGTTGTTAATTGATCATTATATCTTTAGATAGTTAAATAGAGATGGGGGAGAACGAATTAGAATATAGAGTTCTGAATGGATTTCATACCGCTCCGAAGTTGGATAATGAAAATACTGATAGTGAAGATTAGAGAAAGTTAAAGCGCAGGAAATTAAGGATTTTTTTAGTATTGCGTTAAATTAAATCATTTTTAAATTGCTTTTTTTTTTGCAGTATTTGCGGTATTCATAATTTCATACTTCGTTCTCTATTTTTCAGTAATAGAAACAATTTAATCTAAAAATGTGACATATTAACTTATTAGATTTCTTGCGGAAATTTAAAGACATGGTATATCCGTCGCATCCTATAAAGTAGTGAGGTATATGACCAATCGGTTTCGTGATGTTCAGAACATCACGTGTTCTCCGTTCAATAAATGTTCAGTTGTTTTAGAAATTGCGCTATATGTCTTGAGACTCTAACAAACTGGATTAAGGAAATTCTACCCCTATAATCTGATTGTATAATTGTACGAGTTGTTTTTTCTCAAAGAAGAGTCATTTATTTAGCAACGTTTCAAGTAGCCCTTTTAAAGAAATATGATGGAATAGACGCTTAAATTCATCTTTTTTTTGTTTGTTTGTTTGTTTCGTTATCTTTAATTATCTTGAAGCATTCTTTAAGGTTATGGCAACTCCCTGATAAGTTACGTAAACGTATGTAACTTATCAGCCCTTTGTTATACGAACAGCAATCTAAAGGGCCTTGAACAACAATGAATGTTTTACGCTTAACATTATCAAATGACCTGCATAATTAACTTATGTTATCATTAATGTTATACGTTCAAAAAACTGTTATTAGAAGTTCTCGGATTGTTTTATGTATTATTATTATTTTTAATTTTCCGCTACATTCATTTTCCTGATTGACGCTGTTAGTAGACAACAAAACATGTAGTGGAGTTTTAGTTTATTTTTACAATATATCTACGAGTAAATCAAGCAGTTTTAGTTTTTCATAGTACAAAATGTTTTATATGATATATACAATGTTTTTTTATTTAATAGCTTATTTTTATATACATAGCGTAGATGTTGCAATTTTTTACTGCATTACGCTCAGTGTTTTATTATATTCTGACGCCCACAAAATGAGAACAAAATATCAAGAAAAGCCTTTAGGAATTTAGAGCTTGGTTGTTTTGAATTACAGCCGAACTATGACGTCAGTGTATTATTATGTCTTCCTGATTCACGAGGGGGGGGGGGGATCTATTTTCTGGTGGAAGACTGTCTTTTCGTATGAGACTAGTTAACTCACCTTCTTTTGAAAAGTCCTTGTAAAGTTCATTCGCTTCTTAGGAAATTCATCGTCGTTACTGACGTAGCCGAAGACTTCGTGAATCTCCTTTCAGACCAAAGGAAAGAGGAGGCACCCTGATTGCGACTACTTGTCAATTCCCCTATCACTAGTCTTTCAGTCATTTGTAATACATATTTGTGTCACCAACTATTTGATACAACACAAAACTATTGTTGTGATTCTTTCAATTTTTATTTATCTTGGTGCATTTTATCTATTTTTTTCTCATGATCTTTGATAACACATAGCATCGATAGAGTACCGATAGTAGTTTGCTATTTGGTATGGTTAATATTGTTGGTGGTCACCAGAGTAACTGTATGGTTGTTAAATGATAGATGTGGTAAACACAGACAGTTCGCTTTTTATTGTTGTGTGTTATCTCTGAATGGTATTTTAAAGAAACATGCCTACCAATGTAATTTTTCGTTACTTATCAGATTTAATTTTATATTAGATTTTTATGCCCAGATTTTGCAACGATTACTTGAGTTGCGAAATTAAAAAAAAAAAAAAACGACATTTACAAAAAGTCACGACTAAACCAAGATGATTGTGTGGAATGTAGCCAGAAATCTTAAGAAACAGGTGTTTTCGCATTTTTGCTCCTCTCAGAAAGGGAAAAGGATGGGGAAAAACAATTTCAGTAGATGTATGTGCGGAAACCTGCGTTTGTTGAAATGCAATTTTGCGTTAAACCAAGCAGAATGCACGAACCCGAAGCCGCTGATGACTAACTGAAGTTGACCACACGTGTTGCATGCAATATTTGCGTGACTAGTGATTGATATTCACTAGCACGACTACCAAGGGAAATTAAAAACGGATACGGAAGTCTAACAGTTTCTTGTTGTTAGATGAGGCGTTATAGAGATCCAAATTCCGTATTAATGTAGTTAATTAACAAAGTTGAGCGAAAAGAAATTAGTTTTTCCGTGAAATATTATATATATATATATATATATATATATATAAATATATATATATATATATATATATATATATATATTTAAAAAAAATGGATTTAATGACTTAAAAACCGAGATTACTTATAAAGATTTAATTTGAAAATGCAGGTAAGAAATCGCCACACATAATTGATACATAAAAAACATCGTTTTTTATGTATCAATTATGTGTGGCGATTTTTTACCTGTATTTTCAAGTTTTTAGATACTTCAATGTTTATTACTATTCTCTTCCTTTAAGAATACCTCATGAAGGCTATTATAAGCCGAAACTAGTTGTATTAATCTTATTAAATCTTTATAAGTAATCTCGGTTTTTAAGTCATTAATTCTATTTTTAAAAATGTATCACAACAACCGAGTTGAAGCATATAATCACACACACACACACACACACACACACACACACACACATATATATATATATATATATATATATATATATATATATATATATATATATATATATATATATATATATATATATATATATATATATATATATATATATGACTTGCAACACTTGGCGCAAACTTGACTTGTTTGTCTGTTTGCTTACCTGGGAAATGGAGTAAAACCAGGTTTAAAATAGCTTGGTATCTTTAACATTTATTATACCCAAGGTAAAATACTTTCTATATATATATATATATATATATTTATTTATTTATATAATCATCTCAATGCGATAGTGATTGTATTAAAGGCAAGGGGCCACTACCCAGACCGGTTTCGACCTTTATTGATGTCTCATCAGTGGGAGCCAGGCTAGAAATACCAAGATTTTAGTAATATAGAGCTTATAAGTATTTTACCAGAACAAGTTACCATAAGGTGTTTTAACCTTATTAAATAAAAATCTCAGGAGGAGATATAAATGTAGAAAGTATTTTACCTTGGGTATAATAAATGTTAAAGATACCAAGCCCTTGCCTTTAATACAAAGCATCATACATCTTCTCCAGAAGATGTGCTTTGCATTAAGGGTAAATATTAAGATTAGTGATCAGAGCTTATTCTACTTTTACCATGAGTTGCCTTGGTCTTGCACTACGTGCAGGGTCAGCTAGACTTGCAACACTTGCAGGCGCAAACTTGACTTGTTTGTCTGTTTGCTTACCTGGGAAATGGAGTAAAACCAGGTTTAAAATAGCTTGGTATCTTTAACATTTATTATACCCAAGGTAAAATACTTTCTATATATATATATATGGCGATCAATTTTTACTCAGTTGTGATACATTTGAAAAAAATAGATTTAATGACTCCAAGACCGAGATAACATATAAAGATTTTAATGATAAATACTACTAGTTTTGGCATATAGCAGCCTTCTTCAGGTATTTATAAAGGAAAGGAATACTAATAAACATTGAATTATTTAAACAAACTGGAAATTACAGGTACAAATTGCCTCACATAATCGATACATAAAAACGTTGTATTTTTCAAGTTGTTCCAACTGGCGTGCCATTGTTTGTTGCAATTGTGCGTGCAAGTTCACGTGAACGCCAATATCGAATAACTGCAGCATGGCTATCTGGGATGTTATAACTTAAATTATTATTTAAGTGGACCGGGTTCAGTAGGATTTCCCTTCATTCTACGATTTTCCTTTCAAACTCATCTTCACAGCGAAAAATATTTTCTGATCTATTCCAGCATACAGAGTGGCTTTGTTGGTCATCATTAGGATTATTTGAAAAAAGAACATGACTGGATAACGCAGTTGCATGAGATCTTTTGTATGAGATGTCTCTCTTATGCTCTTCTATGCGTTGTTCAATAGATTTGTTAGTTTGACCAAAGTATGGGATATTGCAATCACACCACAATTTATATACTCCAGGGTACTTAAGGTTGTGATGAGTAGGTTTTGGATGGCTGATTAGAGAGCGGATTTTTGGAAGTGTGGTGAAGAAGGTCCTGATATTATATTTTTTAAGGACTTTAGCTATTTTCTTAGAGACTGTGCTAATGTATGGAATGGAGATGCTACCTTTAAAATTAATAGTCTCTGTTGTGCACTGCTTAGGAGGGTTCAGAAGAAATTTCTTAATTGTTTTTTCAGAGTATTCATTTTGTTTAAAAATAAGAGTGAGGTGATTCATTTCTTTTTGTAGTTCATCTTGTTCATTTAAGAGAGAACGTGCTCTGTGTCCTAAGGTAGATATAATTCCAAGTTTTTGTGGTGGAAAATGATGAGAAAGATTATGCAGATATCTATTGGTATGCGTAGGTTTTCTGTACATAGAGATTTTTAATCTTTCAGAGCATCGTGTAAGCATAACAAAATGAAAATACAAAGGAATTTTAAAAGAACATTGAAGAAAATAGGATTGAAAATAAACAGGTTAGTTTTCTTCAAACGTTGTAAGTTCCATGCAGTTTTTCCCAATTTCATCTCTTTTAAAGAAAAGATAACAACGGAACGCGCTAAAAGAATCTATCGTAAAGCTAAAATGGATCTCCTCAGCGAAAGAATTACAGACACAAAACGTCGTTTAGCTTTTTTGTTCAGCACTAAAAGATCTTTAACTCAAAAACTTGAAGAAATTATGGATAATGTTAACTTACATGATTTTATCATTAACAGTGAAGCACAAGCCACACGAATACAAAACAAGAATAAATACACTCTTATCAAGAAATTTAATAATCTAATAAGGACACAAAACAGATCTGGTCATAGTGATGCCCGTATTAATCCTTAAAAGGTTGTAGTGAACAAATCTTCTCATATGTTAACGGATGCAGAAACGAATATTCTTAGCAAAGGTCTCAATTTTATTCCCTCACCAAAATTTATCCCTAAAGAATCTCTTCTTACAAAAATAGAAAAAGCAAGTTCACTCATTCCTAATCATTTGGCAAAACTTCTTCGTATTGAATCGATTTTTATTATAAATAATGCCAAACCTCCAACAGATAATATTTCAGTGGCTGAAAGAAAAGCCCTAAAAAATCTAAAACAGAACAGTAACATTATTATTTTACATGCAGATAAAGGCAACTCTACGGTCATCCTCAACTCTTTAGATTACCACAACAAAATGCTTCAATTACTTGAAGATAGTTCAATATATTCAGTTCTTCAGGAAGATCCTTCAAGAGAATTACAAAACCGTACAAACAACTTGTTAAAGACTGCGAGTGAACTTCCTCATAATGTTCGCCTCTCTTTACGCTCTCTACATCCTCTTATCCCACGCATCTATGGAGTTCCAAAAATTCATAAAGAAAACATCCCTCTTCGCCCAATTGTGGAAGGAATTGATTCACCTACATATAAACTTTCAAAATATTTATCAAAGTACCTCAAGTGTTTCTCCAATAAATCTTCATCTTTCATCAAAAACACCACAGATTTTGTTTCTCATATTAAAGATATTCCCATCGATGATAATGATATTCTAGCTAGTTTTGACATTATATCTTTATTTACTAACGTTCCTATGGACGAGGTACTTACATTACTACAGGACAAATTATCCAAAAAAAATGTTCACTTTATTAAAGCATTGCATTCATTCTGGTTACTTCAGATATAAGGACTCCATTTACCAACAAAAACAAGGCCTGGCAATGGGCAACCCTTTGTCCCCAGTGCTAGCTAACATCTTCCTTGAAGACTTTGAAAAGAACGCCATATCTTCCTTCTCATTTAAACCAAAAGTTTGGAAAAGATATGTTGATGATATATTCATTATTTGGAATCACGGGCACACAGCTCTCACAGATTTTGTTCGTCATCTAAACATCCAACATCCTAATATAAAATTTACTGCTGATATAGAAAATAATAACTCTTTATCTTTTTTGGATGTTATGTTTACACGATGCTCTGAAAGATTAAAAATCTCTATGTACAGAAAACCTACGCATACCAATAGATATCTGCATAATCTTTCTCATCATTTTCCACCACAAAAACTTGGAATTATATCTACCTTAGGACACAGAGCACGTTCTCTCTTAAATGAACAAGATGAACTACAAAAAGAAATGAATCACCTCACTCTTATTTTTAAACAAAATGAATACTCTGAAAAAACAATTAAGAAATTTCTTCTGAACCCTCCTAAGCAGTGCACAACAGAGACTATTAATTTTAAAGGTAGCATCTCCATTCCATACATTAGCACAGTCTCTAAGAAAATAGCTAAAGTCCTTAAAAAATATAATATCAGGACCTTCTTCACCACACTTCCAAAAATCCGCTCTCTAATCAGCCATCCAAAACCTACTCATCACAACCTTAAGTACCCTGGAGTATATAAATTGTGGTGTGATTGCAATATCCCATACTTTGGTCAAACTAACAAATCTATTGAACAACGCATAGAAGAGCATAAGAGAGACATCTCATACAAAAGATCTCATGCAACTGCGTTATCCAGTCATGTTCTTTTTTCAAATAATCCTAATGATGACCAACAAAGCCACTCTGTATGCTGGAATAGATCAGAAAATATTTTTCGCTGTGAAGATGAGTTTGAAAGGAAAATCGTAGAATGAAGGGAAATCCTACTGAACCCGGTCCACTTAAATAATAATTTAAGTTATAACATCCCAGATAGCCATGCTGCAGTTATTCGATATTGGCGTTCACGTGAACTTGCACGCACAATTGCAACAAACAATGGCACGCCAGTTGGAACAACTTGAAAAATACGTTTTTATGTATCGATTATGTGAGGCAATTTGTACCTGTAATTTCCAGTTTGTTTAAATAATTCAATGTTTATTAGTATTCCTTTCCTTTATAAATACCTGAAGAAGGCTGCTATATGCCGAAACTAGTAGTATTTATCATTAAAATCTTTATATGTTATCTCGGTCTTGGAGTCATTAAATCTATTTTTTTCAAATATATATATATATATATAATGGGCATGAGTTACCTTTGAATAATGTTGTCAGGCACATCATTATGCTCATGTCAGCTAGAATAGCGACCTATCCAAAACTATAAATAACAAACACTCTATTGTTATCATATTTACAGCTCGCATATTTTAGTAGCAAACACAATAAGTAGATTGTTATTTTAATAGATGATTATGCTAGAGAAATTAAAACAACATCAGTCCCTATGTATAGCAACTTCTTCCTCTCTTACACACACATACACATGCGTGCGAAAAGTTGAAAGCCTATAATAAGCTGGTCTCGTGGTGCATTCATATTTACAGTAATTCATATTTATGAATTACGTAAAGCTGAAGTAATGAAAACTGGATAAACTAAATTAATTACTGTATAGAAATAAATAAATGAACAGCATATTCTACTGTGTATATTTTTGAGAACCTGAATATTAAAAATTAGAACATGTTGCATATTATATTTTACTTAATAGTTTCTAGTGGGTGAGGAGAATATCAGTAACAAACGATCATCGCTCAGTTCAGTTTATAAAAATGCAATGTTCATTAATTCAGAGACGAAGTACCAATGTTACATCGAACACGTATTGGAAAAAAAACTCGTCTGTTTTAAATCCACAGTAGATTAACATCTAATAATACTTATTGTTTCATTATCTATCTATCCAGCCGGTTGTAAGAGTACTGTAAAACAATTCTGATTTCCCTTTAATCAGTGGGCGATAGTAGCATTTTTAACTAAATTGTGCTGTGCTTATCCGATGCAGTCTTCTGGTTCAAACAACCTTTAGTGATCTTCCGGACTGCCATTGGTAGAGAACAAGGTAACTGCAGATAACTGTGTGGACTCCATGTCATTTCAGTGGGATATGCTTAAGTTAAATAAACACATCTCTGCCGACTGTCTATGCTTCACAAACTTGGGATTCATTTGTTAATGTTTGATACTGTTAGAATCGAAAGTACTGTATTTGATTAGCCTTTTGTTATATTGCCTTTTCCTATTAACAAGATTTCCGCAATCGCCATAGCACTAGATGGAAGTGGTATAAATCGTATATACTTTATATAAACATTTTTATTTCTGTATCAAATAAGTTAAAGTTCACACTTCATTGAATACTAAATATGCGCATCATGTTATCAAAAGAAACTTCCGTTGTCAAAAGAAATAGCACTGGTACTGTAACTGCATTTGATCATTTTAAATATGATTCATTCTCGATTGTTCCGATTAATGGGAAGGTGAAAACGTTGAATTAAATAAATAAAATAAGATACGCGCGAAAAAAATTATTTACGTATAAAAAAAAAATCAGAAAGTGTGCAGGTGATTGCGTCAACGAACCAAATTATACTCGGAAATAGTTCCATGCCTAAAGCGGGAGAAAGAAGCAAAAAAAACCGCCTGTTTAAGGCAATTGAGACGTCACGAGTGTTCCGTCTATCCAGTTAAACCTTTCAGCCGTAGTTTTATTGAACCCATCATTCTTGTGCGCAACCAGTCTTCGGGTACTGTGCTAATATTGTTAGTACAACTGCACTGACAGCATTGCTAGCGAACGTAAGGTTGTTTTATAGCATGTTTCTTTCAGAAGATGAACATGTCTGCCGTCAGGGTGTATATTCATATTAACGATTATTAAAAGTTATCGCATAGAGAACGTCATGAAACAGCCCATGTTAAAATAATGTAAATAAAAATCTTCTGGAATGGAAAATTTTAAATAAATAAAATAAGACAACTACAACAATAATAATAATAAATAAAACTAGATAATCCACATCAGTAGTGGACGGTATTGAATGAAATATACTGAACCAGAATTTGTATTAACTTTTATGCACATATTGGAGTAGCCTGACTGGAACAATATTAACACGATGGAGATACTCTTCGTGAACTTCCAATGAGGCCCTTCTACCTTATATCGTTCTTAAAGCCTCTTTTATCCTTTGTTAAATGATATCTCAGGAATGAGTCTCCTTCTCCTTTGATATGTATATCACGGTGGCAATCGATCAATTTCTTTGCATATCCCGGTAACATTCACAAGTAAGTAACTATAGTGCTTTCTTTATCCCCTCTGCCCTTTTGAGCTCTTCCATTCTTTCTTCACTTGCCTCTCTCTGTTAAGCAACAAAGCCTTTTCTGTTCAAAAATATAAACAAATAAAGTCTATTGGCTTAGAACTTATTTCTAAGGTTGCCTATCTTTTGGTTTTGCCTTTTCCTTTTTCGTTAAGTTTCGTGAAAATTACGTATGCATATTATGAAATCTGTTCTGGCTGGACAGAATTTTACTGAAATTTATGCAGGATTTTTATTAAAATATTAATTTTCAGTTGGGCAACTTATTGGCAAAATTTGGCAAACGATTTAAATGACAAAGTAATTATTCACTGTTTTTTTTTTTTTTTTTTTTTTTTTTTTTTTTTTTTTAATGTCAGTCCGAGAGCCTCCGTAGTTCAGTCGGTTTCGATGATGCTCTTTGGTTGGAAAGACCTGGATTTGAATCTCATATAGGATACGAAGACCTTTTAGCTGACCTTTTCATTATAGGTGAGTTAGCCGGTCTCATACGCAAGTGGAAGGGATTTTCTCCATGAAACTTTCGTCCTGCAGACTGGCTAGAAAGACACACGCATTATACAGACATTGGATATTACTGGAATAAGGATTAACCACATATTCCGTTGGATCTTGTTTCGAAAGCCTGCAATTGTTACAGTGGGTCTTTCTTTGCGCAAGTGTAAAACAGACAGATGTCAATTCCACTCACGAAAGATTGATAATGTGTAGTACATTAGTATACTGTGAATGGGTTCTACATAAAGTTTTTTCGTCTTTACGTCTCCATTGTACGGAGTGATCTCGCACCGTGTAATGAAAATGATCTATCACGTAAAGACTTTCGCGAATACCCATGCAGTCGATCTACCGGGCCGACTAGATGGATTGAATTAAATTATGTACTTGGAATAGTTACTAAAATTTGTAGTTATAGCAGTTTTGATTTTAGTCATACCATTTTACTGGAAAATGTTTTAGGTTAAGTATATTGACCTAAAACGGCGCTTTTTCTCTATACGTATACAAAACATCTCTCCCTCTCTCTCTCTCTCTCTCTCTCTCTCTCTCTCTTCGAGAAAGAATTAGCTATCTTTAAGTATAGCCTGCTAATGTGGCTGTATATTATTTTTATTATTCCAACATTTATTCCTACTCACGGTACTAAAAGGTACTATAAGGTTCCAAATTTTCTTGTGTGAATCCCTGGGATTCACATAAATAAATAAATAAATGAAAAATCTTCACTTAAATTCCGTCTCGTGAAATCTGTCATGACGAACAAAGTATAACTTAATCTCTCCGATTTTTAGATTTCCTAAGAAATTTCTCTCCTGCAAGATTAAAAATAACATTTAGCGGGAAAAAGAAGAAAAAAAATAACGTTATACTCATCGATTTCTTAACAATGGGCTGTTGCACGCTGAGAGTGTTAATGACAGATCTTTCAGAATGCAAACAAATAATTAGATTTATTGTTTGTAAATTTGAATGTTAAGTTAAATATTGTTTGGGAATATTTGAAAATTAAGTTAAATAGAAATTATTTAACTTTTAAAACTAAAACAAAATATCTATAGTGGCTGCTTTATCGAATTCGAAAACTTAAGTAACGAAGTGTGCCCTCTCAATTAGGTTAAAAAAAATAAAATAAAAAACCTTCATAAATACACAAAAGCCGTACGTGCCTAATAGCGTCTTAATCCCTCTCCTCTCCATTAATCTGCACTAGAAGATAAACATGCACGCGCACACATTAATTAGAGGAGCAGGAAACGTAAGAATTTCAAAAGGCAATAATAATAATAATAATAATAAAAGATGTTAATATTCAGATAGGTGATAACCCTGTCTCAGTCTGGACAGCGCATTGTTAAAAAAAAAATAATTTTTTTTTTTAAATGAAAACTAGCGCGATTCGCACGTGGAGCTCTAACGTGATGAAGAATTCAAAACGCGACTTACGTCCGGATAATAATGATAACAGTGCTTCTGTGAAAATATGTCATTAAAATGATGTCACTACTGTTTTACTTATTTTCTTCTTTCAATGCATAACCTAATATTATGCTTTTAAGAGTAGATTGACAACACAATAGTAAAACAAAGTGAAATCATTAATTATCATGCACTGTGTAGTAAAATGTAACTGATTATTACCAGCAAGGTGGTGTAACAGAAATTAAGATTTTAATTACTTTTGCCCAGTGTAGCAGGGGGAAGGAGAAAAAACCGTAAATATCTTACTCGATATAACAAAAGTTAAAATTTTTAACTACCCTGAATAATACGATAAATTATTCTACCGCATTCAGAAAAATAGCAACCTACTGCGCTACCTGCCACAAAATCAAAACAAATAACAACAACAACAAAACAAAACAAAACAAAACAAAAACATGATACAATGCAAAGAATAAGGAATACTCTTGGAGGAAAAGGGAGTTGCCATAGCTTGCTGATTTTGGAGAAGACCCAAAATCTTTTGAACTGGAAAACAGCATATTTGAACTGTACTAAAAACAAGTACAGTATTCGATTTACTGTAGCAAAAAATGTTGACGTGATATTATTTTCTAATATTAAAAAATAAAAAAGAAGAAGAAGAATGAGTACCCAATGGCACAGCAATAAGTCTTCTCCACTAAGTGTTAACTGTTTTTTTTTTGTTTGTTTTGTTCTCTCTCTCTCTCTCTCTCTCTCTCTCTCTCTGTCTCTCTCTCTCTCTATCAAAACTCTTCTCGCTACAGAACTGTCCATCAAAGATTTTCGAGGTTTCTAGGCACTTTAATCACTCAAAACGTCGATTACCTCCGGACCTGAAACTATCATCACTGCTCCGTGTGTGTGTGTGTGTGTGTGTGTGTGTGTGTGTGTGTGTGTGTGTGTGTGTGTGTGTGTGTGTGTGTGTGCGTGCGTGCGTGCGTGCGCGCGCGCGCGCGTGTGCGTGCGAGCTTGTGAAGGTAGGAGAGGAGGGAGGGAGGAAAATAGGTTATTGAATCTTTTCTCGTAGGGCACACATGAAGCGGAAAATGACATCTCAGTGGAAAAAATATAATAAAAAACGGGAAGAAAAAAATGAAAAAAAGGCGATGTAATTTGAAAACGCCGACAATAATTAAAAAAAAAAAACGAGGGCTTACGCTTGAATAGAAACTGGAATAAAATGGACCTAAGACTCTATTGTAGTCTTAGGTCCATTTTATTCCAGTTTCTATTCAAGCGTAAGCCCTGGTTTTTTTTTTTAATTATTGTCGGCGTTTTCAAATTACATTAGTATACAGTGTTATTTTTCTGAATGAGCTTCATAATTAACGTACTATGCATTATTTTAGTCATATTATGAATAACAACTGGTGACATACTGAAGGTGACGTTCATAGAAAAAAAAAAGGAGCTTTGCTAGCTCTGTATTATGATACTGAGATGAGCAACACAAATTATCTATTTCAGGAAAACACATAATTTGGAATACTAAAATTTTATTTTCATTTCTTAGTTTGATTATTGAAGTTGAATTTAGAGATGCTGCATTCTCAACAGCTTTATTTTTATTTATCACAATAGCGCACTTGCCACATTGAGGATACAACATTAGAATTATAAAGTACGTATTTATCATATTTTTTAGGACCGCGCGGTTAGCCTAGTGGCTTTGCGCTTCGCCACCATATGACTGGGGAAGGAGTGTCCCAAGCTCGATTCCCGTTGTAGACGTGAGGAATTTGAGGATCTTCCTCAGGCATAGCCAAGTTAGCCGGTCTTGGGCGCGGTCAGTAGGGCTTTTTCCGCCAGTTTATCTGGCGTTTTTCATCCCGCAAACAGGCAAACCGGCCCCGTGAACATACACCTCTACAATCAAAAATATATCCCCCCAGCGGCAGACCAGGCGACGGGTCGGTTGGGAGTAGTACTAACAAGTAGTCGCATCTAAGTAACACGCGGACCCTGCATAGGAAGCGGGAATAACGCGAAGAAGAAGAAGATTTATCATATTTTTTAAAGATTACCTCTGCATATATGTTGAACAGGAGTGGTGAGAGCACACATCCTTGTCTCACTCCTCTTTTGATGTTAATATCACAGGTGGTAATGTTGTCTAATTGAACGGTAGCTGACTGATTCCAATACAGATTTGTTATTAGTCTTATGTCTTGTTCGTCTAGCCTTATTAGAGGTAATCTTTAAAAAAGCATTGGAAGAATGTCCAGAGGGAATCACAATAAATGGAAAGATTGTTAACAACCTACGATATGCAGATGACACCGTGCTAATTGCAGATAACATTATGGATCTCCAAAAACTCGTTGACAGAGTATACATAGAAAGCCAAAGAATGGGAATAAATATAAACATCAACAAGACAAAATACATGATCATCAGCAAACATCCAGCCTCATCCATGAAACTGACACTCAATGGGAAAAATATTGATCAAGTGTCAAGATATAAATATCTTGGTTGCTGGCTTAATGAACGGTGGGATCCAGAAATAGATATAAAGACAAGGATTGAAGTTGCACGGCAGTCCCTCATGAAAATGAGAACACTATTCTGCAATAAAGACCTAAACATGGAAGTCAGATGCCGAATGCTGAAATGTTACGTGTGGTCTATTCTACTCTATGACACATGGACATTGAAGGCGACAACCATCAAGAAAATCGAAGCCTTTGAGATGTGGCTATACAGAAGAATGCTAAAGATATCATGGACAGAAAAAATTACCAATGAAGATGTCTTAAAATCCATTGGCAAAGCTAAACATCTTGTACAAATAATCAAGAAACGAAAAACATCATATCTTGGACACATCATGAGAAACAGCAAATACCAACTTCTACAAACTATTTTGGTAGGAAGAATTGATGGCAAAGGAACTAGAGGAAGAAAAAAGAATATCATGGTTTGACAACATCAAGACGTGGACAGGAAAGAGCAGTGCACAACTGCTCAGATTAGCACAAGAGCGCAGTTTGTTCGCCAAGATGGTCGCTGACCTTCGATAGAAGATAGCACAATAAGAAGAAGATTTATCATATTCATCTTTACAAAAAAAAAAAAAAAAGCGTCATAAAAGCTAAATTAATCTGATAAGAGATGTTGCATTAGTTTCTTTATACTTAGATATTAGAACGAGACGAATGTATATAAGAGCTTCTTAACTTAAAGGTCAGTTGGCGGTTTCATACGGAGAAGGCATAGTTTCCCTCCCGGAATTTCGGAAAGAAAACTTGCAAACTCATAGTCTTAGTTGCTCTGCCGTAATCGAAACAATGAATCCAGACATAAACATACGCATAAAATGCACGCCCGCGCGCACGCACGCGCGCGCGCGCACACACACACACACACACACACACACACACACATGCGAATATACAATTTGATACTGCCACGGGAAGAAAATGAAACTTAAAATACAGACGAAAAATATATTCATATTTCAAAACAAAACAAAACTTTCCTCGCCAGTTTCTCTCTCTCTCTCTCTAAAAAAGAGAAGTAACTTGTTAATTACAATACCACTGTCCGACGATAATAATTAAAGCATCTCTATAAGTTCGTTGTCTGAATATAATTAAAAAATTACATCAAGTTAATGGAAATAAGAGAGACAGAAAGAAAGAAAAAAATTACCTTTGCGTTATGCTGTCCCAACACTCATATCCAGGTAATCAAATCAAAAGACCGACCGCCGGTTGAATCGCCAACGATCGACGGTCCGGTCAAGACCGTTAGGCTTAATCGATTCTTATTTTCCACCAACATTTAACCTTGAAGCTTGTAGTGCCCACCAGAGCAGGTGCACGTTACATTCTTAATAGCGCTACCCCCTACATCCGACATTTTCGTTTTGGATCCGATATATTAATATCGTAACAGAGTCCGCTTCGAACAGGAAGCTCCATCTATCTGTTTTGTTTGTCCAGCAGCGGCTGTCATATAACATACCACGCAGGTGCGACGTGAGCTCCTGGCACTCACCGAGGGAGAGAAAGTCACGTGGTTTTGAAACTAGCGTGCTCTAACAGCAGGCGAACTGGTAAAAATCGCAACCTTTGAAAACGGAGACGAGTTAACAATGCGAAAACTGATAAGGAAACAACTCGAGATTTAAAAAGGAGATGCTTTTGAGATTAAAAATAACAGAGAGAGAGATTTCTTAACAAAGGACATGGGGAAGAGGTTTGCGGAGATTATCACAAAGTAGCTAGCGGATTATGATTAAAAATAAAGGGAAATATTCTGATTGGTTTATTTCCTCTTCTCCAATTTGACACATTCCTTACCGCCAAGTCTGTCAAAGTGTGTATGTGTGTGTGCCAGGCATTACGCCGTAGTGTTGGTTTCTTGTCATACTAAGGGAATGCTATTCCAATAATGCAAAGAGATAGAAAGACAATAAGAAGGAAGCGAAAGAAAATTTTGAATTTGAAGAACAAAGGAGAATGGAAATTGAAGAGATAAATGATAAAAGTGAAGAATAGTATAGAAAGGAATACCTAGCGATAACATAAAAATGTAAACACAAAAATAAAAAATAGGGAAAGGAAACCGGTTATGCAAAATAATATCGAGAAAACTGAAGATAAAACAACAGGAGACGTTTCAAGTCAAAAAAAAAAAAAAGTGAGAATATGAATGGAAAACTTGAAGCTAGGGAGTGGTTGCGAAGAAACATACTTGCAATATGACAAAAGTGAATAACGCAGAAATAGAGAGCGGGTGGAGAAGAGAAGAAATATGGAGTAAAAAGAACTCTTATCGCGAAAAACTTATCAAAAATGAAGTCAAGAGAGAAAAACACAGGATATTTTAAAACGAATTTATTATTGTAATTCCTAATTAAACCTTTCAAAAGTTAGAAACTAATAGCTCTTATCAACATGACATCACTAATACTAAAATTACAGAATCCTTATACTTCGTTATATTATGGCTATATGAGTTTCGAGAATAGAAATGAATACAACTTTTAAGTACTTGATAAAAATTAAATGAAAACTAAATTAAATGTTTACAATTTTTTGTCTTACTCTGCAAAGTCTCAACGCTAAACTACAGGCTCTTTAGACCCTAAATAAATAAACTAGAAACTCCCTTGGATTATAGAATTCGATAATCCTGCCCTAGAGACCAATGCTGAGCTATTTTTTGTCATTTTAGTCACGTCAGCTAATCATGCTGGGTCTCACACCGGGCGATGACAGTTATCCGACACTTAAGGATTTTTACGAACACCTAAGACAGTGTTTCTCAAACTTCAGATATCCGCGTACCCCTTCTTAAATTTTCATTATTACGAAGCACCCCTAATTAATTAATTTTAAAAAACTAAATACATTAATTAATTAAAAAATTAATTATTTATTTATTAAAAAATTAATTTAAATATTAATTAAAATCAAATATCTATTTTATTTGAATTTATATGTTCATGTAAACAAAAAATATTATTTATTTTTAAATTTTGGTTCTCTAGAGATGTCAGACGAAACACTCTTATCAATTTCATTTGATCCAGATGCAATATCAACGTTTTCTTGTCGCTTACAGCTACTTGTATTTGCTATATTGCTCTCTTTTGGGGATTTTATAAATCCAATCTTTAACCAATGATCCATACTTAAGAATCATCATCATCTTCCTTATACCCTCTTTTTTTTTTACCTTGCAGTGTCGAGGGTCCATTGATCATCGGACCTCACTCCGTTTTTTTACACGATAAGGTGGTCAGCCTTATGCCCTGGTGTATCCTATGGCCTGTAGTGTTGAGTTCTCAAGGCTAGTTTGCCTGCTTGCGGGATGAAAAACCCCAGAATAAACTGGGGGAAAAACCCTGCTGTCCACGCCCAAGACTGGCTAACTTGGTTATGGCTGAGGAAGATCCTTCAGCTCCTCACGTCACCGACGGGAATCGAACCTAGGACACTCCTTCCCCAGGCATATGGTTGCGAAGCGCATAGCCACTAGGTTAACCGCGCGGACACTTAAGAATTTGAAAGCTAAAAAAAAAAAAAAAAAAAATATATATATATATATTTTTTTTTTAACTTAAGAATTTGAAAGCTAAAAAAAAATACTGTATTTACTCGAATATAACTCAAAATTTTTTTTCCAAAATTAAAGCTAAAAAATCGTGTTGCGAGATACGTGTGGGAATTTTCGGAAACTAAAATTTTCAGAAAAACAACTGAAAATGGTGCGACTTGCCAAGAAGCTCCTACTCGCTATCACTACTTTTGGCATTGCGAACAGTTTCTTTATGTGCATCGTCAAAGTCATCTACCCAAATAGCGTCATCTTCTTTCCCATTATTTCAAGCAAAAATTACCAGTAATTTACAAGACTTGAGGGCAGCGAAGAACTGCATATGATTGGTGCGGTATTAACAAAAGATCGCGCGAACCAAAGACAAATTACCATTTCAACAGTTCAGTTGAAATGCTAATTCCCTTCAACCGAATTCCATAATATCTGAAACATATTCACTATATATTTCTTAGTTTTAACACGTTAACGACGGAGGTGGTGTCAAGCAAAACCGTATGTTCCACTGGCAACATATGGTTTTGCTTGGTCTACACAGCAGTTTCTGTTGGAGAGGGAATGTGATTCATTAGTTAGTGCCGTTTTATCCCGGTTGTCTCTAATTGCACTGTTTGTTGAAAAATATAATGATTCTTTTAATTATGCATAGCCGAAAATTGCCACGTGCCCCCTAACGACCTTTCGCGTACCCGCGGGGGTACGCGTACCACACTTTGAGAAACACTGACCTAAGACAGTGCCACTTGGCCATCAAGGTTAGCAACATAAACGAAAATGTTGAAGATTATGAATCATCATTAAATTATGTCATACTTTTCCGATATTTCTACCTCCTCCACGTTACGTTAGAATGTGTGCGTGCGTGCGTGCGTGCGTGCTCGCGCGCGCTTGGGTGGAAAGCATTTGGAAAATTACAGCCAGTATTCAAAAGCCACCTACCATTATGCCTGAAGATAAATTTAACCAGTGTATTCTTCCTATGTTGATATGGCTATGAAATATGGACACTAAATGCAAAGGAAATTCAAAAATTAAGAACAATACAATTTAGTATGGAAAGAAGTATGCTTCTTGGTATCACAAGGCTGGATCACAAAAGGAATATGTGGATAAGAAATCAAACCAAAGAAAAATCTGACATCATAGGAAGGGTGAAACATCTGAAGTGGCAATGGACTGGGCATATTGCTCGAAGACAAGATCAGTGGTGGACAAAAGAAGTACTGGATTGGATTCCACGAGAGGAAAAACGATCACGACGCCGACCTAAATCATATTGGATTGATGATATCATCAGATATGCAGAAGTGACATGGGAAAGGAGAGTCACGGAAAGACGGTTTTGGAGTAATCTTGGAAAGCCCTTCATCCAGCAGTGGATTGACAATGGGTGATGATGATATACTGTATGTACGTGCACACACAAATATTCTGAATGTTTCTAATTGTTGTTTAAATGTATTAAGTTTGCTGTGTTTATAATCTGAAAAAGTAAAAATATTTATTTTCTATTTTTTAATAGTTTTAATTTTCTTTTTTATCATTTTTAATTTTTTTCTTTATTTTCAAAATTTTTCATTTTATTTTCTAATTTTTTTCTCAGAAATGTTCTTTGTTTTTCCTAAATGTTTTCAAACACATTTGTTTGCAATGAAATTGGAAAAGGTAAAGAAAAATTCAAAAGAGAATATATCGAAAAATAAAAATAAAAAAATAAAAAAACGAGATAAAGCAGGGGGGAAAATGAAAGAAAAAACAAACACAGTAAACACATTTAGCAGTCGATCAAATGAACAGCCTTCATAGCTCAGTCGGATTTCGATCCTCTTTGGTTGGAAAGATCTGAGTTCTAGACCCAGCTATGAAGTGAAGAAGCTTTATCAGGACTTGTAAACTAAAGGTGATTTATCCTGTCTCACAAGATGGTGACAGAAGGCTTTTTTTTTTTCCAGAAAAGGAGTTTTTCATCTTCCATTCAGAAATCTGCCGCGAGAACATACGAATTTACACTCAAAAATTTATATTTAGACGTAAGACTTAACTACATTTTCTTAAAGGCATGGTTTCGCAAGATAATATGGGTGGGTCGCGAGTCTTAAAATCCTGTAAGTACCGCTGATTTTTTTTTTATCTCTATTTTTTAGTAGATGAAATATTCATTTGTGTTGTTTATAACCTCATGCAGAGAAAGCTTCCTAGCGTAACCTCATATAAGTAATGTTTTCGTTCAGCTTCCGCATATGAAAAGTGTTCGGTCATACTGTCTCTCATGCGCAGCGCACATACCACTGAACAGTCCTTGCGTTGTATATGCAGCTGGTCGTCCTTACATGTAATTGCTTGTCATTTCTCTTTTGTTTCCGTTCTCGTATTGTAGTGTCCCGAGTAACATACATTTATACACCACTTATTGCAGGAAATGAAAAGACAATTTAACTATACAAATGATGACAGGGTCACAAAGAAGTAGTGAGGTAGTATTCCTGTAGATGCTTCAAAAATAATACGAAAGATTCATTTACCTTGAATTTTTATTTTTCCTGCTTATGTTCATACCGGAAACGACAGGGGCTCTGTTATTCTCACAGAATTAACTTAAGTCGTGCTCATTAATTAGTTTGAGACACCCAACTACTTGGATTCATTAGATGTATGGCATCATACTGTCATTTTTAATCAACTTCTCTTCTGTTCCTTTTAGATTTCCTTGTTTTCGTCTGCGTGTGCACAAATATGAGTGTGTTTTTTTTTACGTAACCGATTAAATATTTTATCTGATCATTTTTGCGCACCTTTTTATTTATTATCGTGATAAGTGTAGCTCATTGCTATTCCCAAATGTTATACATCGTTTAAAAAATAACTATTCAGTTATACTTTGTTCCAGCAACACACCCTTTGCACTTCAAGATAGAAAGATCTGGTTTCGAATCAATTAAGGACATGAGGCAACTTTGTAAAGGCGACTGAACTTATGGCGAGGTAGACAGAGGAGAGGTTTTGTTTTTCTCTTTGAGACTGAACAGTCTGAACGTCGGGAAAAACACATAGTTAACAGACATCCTCCACTGACATAACACGGTGAAAAGAGCAGATTAATGCGAGAAAAAAAAAAAATGTTGATAGGACCGTAGTGATAATGTAAAGCTAATTATGTAGTACTATCACAGTAACATGCGTACCCCTTGAAGATACAATATATCCTCTATTGCTTTGGTTATAATTCATTACAAGATTACATAATACAGGGTGGGCCAAAAGTCACGAAGGGATTTCAATATTTAATAACTCCGTTATTTTTTGTTTTAAATTTACAATACCATAGCATCATATACAGTATATATAGGATATAAATTTACACCAGGTGTGAAAAATCAAATCTTGTAAATGACGTCCATTTTGTGCTTCGCGCAAATGTGCCCTTCCTAAGGCGTTTTTCATGACACCTCTTAGTGTTCAGGTTCCAGTGCTCTGATTTTGGACCAAATATTGTTCTTCCGCTGTTAGAGTGTCTGAGGCTTGTTAACATAAACTTTTTTCTTTGAGATAGTCCCATAGGAAGAAATCGGGAGTCGTCAGATCTGGAGAACGCGATGGTCAGCTTATGTCGCAACCGCAGGAAATTGTTCTTCCTTCAAAAATTTACCTGAGCAATTGAATTGTGGCTCTTGCTGTGTGAGCTGTTGCTCCGTGCTGTTGGAACCACATGTCATGTTTATCTTGAACTGCTGAAAGTAAGAAATTTTCCATCATACACCGATATTCATCTCCTGTAACATTGACAGGTTCCCAACGTGGTCTTTGAAAAAGTAAGGTCCAATCACTTCTTCCGACGTCATCCCACACCAGACCGTACACTTAAGGGGGTGCAATTCCCTTTGGTAAATTGCACCCCCTTACAGTCCTAAAATGTACAGTCCTAAAATTTTCCGAACCCCAAATCCTGGAGTTTTGCTTGTTAATGAAGCCATTCAAATGAAAATGTGCTTCATCTGACATTATCAGCTTGTGGATAAATTCGGGATCTCTCCTGCTAATTGTTGATCTGACTGCATACTGAAATCTGTGAGCATAATCTGGTGGCTTCAGCTGTTGCACCAACTGGATTTTATACGGAAACAGGTTCAAGGTTTTCAAAATACGCTGGAGTGACGTCCGAGAGACTCCAACCTGTCCAGACCGCCTTTCAGTTGATGTGTTCTGGTCTTCTGCAACACTGCATACTGAAATCTGTGAGCATAATCTGGTGGCTTCAGCTGTTGCACCAACTGGATTTTATACGGAAACAGGTTCAAGGTTTTCAAAATACGCTGGAGTGACGTCCGAGAGACTCCAACCTGTCCAGACCGCCTTTCAGTTGATGTGTTCTGGTCTTCTGCAACACTCTCCTTTACACGCTCAGCTGTAGCTTCGTTCCTAACCGAGCGCTGTATGCCTGTTCGTAGAAGGTCGCTTACTGAACCCTGTTCCTCAAAACGACCAAACAAACGTCTAATCATTGATTCGCTTAGAGAATCCCTCACGCCGTAATGGCGACGATATGCTCGTTGGGTCAGAATTATTGATCCTTGGTTTTGATAGTAAAATTTCACAATTTGGGTTCCTGTTCGGTCGTGAATTTTTCCATGGTTAATTTCCAAGCTCTTCTTTATAAAATATGTAAAGAAAAATAAAAAAATTAATCAAAAAAACAAATTATTAAAAATTCAGACCCCCTCGTGACTTTTGGCCCACCCGTACATGCCTGCTTCTTTCTGGTGGAACATCATTGGTTTGATCCATCATAGCGATGATTGTAATGATCCAGTATGATTACCTAGTTCTGTTATTTTTAGTAGTTAATTTTTCTTCATACTTGTCACGACATATAAAAATCAGAATCTGGCCATCATGGTCAAGAATTTCTTCACTGAAGAACAAACATAAATTGACATTCCAAAGCAGAGACGCTAAAGGACTTGTTTCCTCGGCTGAGTTTGAACTACACAGTAGTTAGTAGTTCAGTTTAGTAGTAGGTAGTTTAGCCAACCATGTTATATTGCCTGTGCGTTATAAACAAACTTTTAACAAAAATTTTCCTGTCACACCTTTTCATTGCTTTCAGTACATTAGTATTAATTAAATTAAATGTTTCTTACTAAAATGAAGCTTCGATTTTTTATTCTTTCTTGGATTTGAGTTTTATTCCCCATTCAAAATTAAAATTTTTATACGATCTCCTACCCATAAGAACAATGTTACACTGTGTTCAATTTTAACAGATTTTTTTATATTCGCAAACTGTACATTTTCCGAATTTACGCTTCATTTTTCGAATTCTGATCACGTTCGAAAACTTACCAAAAAAATAAAAAATAAAAGTAACTTGCATACTGAATTTTTGTAGAGAAGTAAAATATCTGTATTAAATACAGAATTTATAAAAAATATTGAAAAAAAAAACGCACACAAAAGACAAAATGCAGTAAAATTATGTATATTAATATAAAATCATTCCATTATTATTATTATTACTAGTGAACTGTGAGTTGCATTACTGCATTGTATAGTGAATTATATGCACATTCAAGCCAATCCATATGTAAATACGGTGGATAAATATTTAATTAGTTTAAAAATGTATAATTATATTTATAAAGAATTAAGTGCACTGCAAATATTATTATTATTATTATTATTATTATTATTATTATTATTATTATTATTATTATTATTATACGGGAATCTCTATGGAGTGAGTAGACTCATCGCAGGAGACCCAATATAGATATGATATAGAACCTATAACCCAATATAGAGCTATGATAGATACTATGTCCACACAGTATCTGTCATAGTTCATTTCTCAGCATTTCTTATCCCTAAAGTAGCCAGAAAATACATGACAGTTTAATATCTAATATAACATATAACACAGTTGAAATAATGGATTATTCAACTCCAAAAAAAAAAAAATGGAAACGTACTCACAGTAAATGTAAATGTATGTTGCTTAATTAAATATAAAAGGGCAGAAGTTAGTACGCGATTGCTTCTAGTTTCATCATTCGCGCAGTGAAAATTGTATTTTTTTTGTGTGTATTTATCTAAAAAGTAGTTTTTTTTTTCTTTTAAAATTTATCGATTGAAAAAAAATTAATTGATTTCTTTATTTTTAATTAAAAATAAATAAAAATTGTTCATCAACTTTTTCCTCAAAGTCGTAAATGTTAAATTTAAGACTGGGGAATCGGTTCATCCACTGTCGAGTTGTTTCATGGGAATGACGAACAAACGTGCTTGTTTTCAGACATATTCGAAACTGTTTTTAGCTTCATATAAATGCCTTGATTCCTCGAAGCAATCAACAGATAATACTCGTGTGATATCTGTTGACTGGTATATTTTTTCGCCAGTTTGTTTGTGTTATGATGGAGTGGAGAGGAAAGCCTGCTATTCCGAGAAGGGGAAGAAAAAAAAAAATTATTAAAGCAACAGAATTCAGAATAAAATAGTAATAATAAAACTTTGAAAATTAATGTACTTTTAATGTAGTTATTTCTTTTTCATTTTGAAAGTTAATTTCACCTTAATACTGTTATGATAAATTTCTGATGGGTACCAGAGCGATTCAGTATAACCGAATTGACGGTATTTCGAACATAGTATTCATTTGAACGAAAATTTTCATACTAACCAGTAAAAGAATCTTTCTGTTGCTGTTTGATTTCATTGATTACATTTATTCACATTCGTTGACAGATGGCATCACCTGTTGAGTTAACTTTCTTAAGGAATTTTTTTTTGATAGCTTCGTAACTTGATTTCGTAACTGATTGTTTAAATCAGCGTTTTGTTTTCATTAACTTTAATTTCGGATGGTTTCATTTATAGGCTTTACTTCTTTATTTACTACATTTTATGTTTTCTTCTTTTGCTAAACTATTTACTGAAATAAGTACGTAAAGAATGATTTTGAACATCGAAAAAATCGGTTGGCTGATTATGATTACTTCCAAGCAACTAAGTTCGTGATATTCGTGATAGTTTTTTTTTTTTTTTTTTATTCAGGAGAAAAAATTCTATCATGGTCTCATGCCCTTAGCAGGTTTTTTGTACACCTTAGATGACAGGATTTTTTTCTTATGGAAAAATTCATTCTTCCACAAGACCATACTTTTCCGAAAAGCTGTCAAAATAACGTCTGTTTCTAAAGACTTAAATTTGAACTATTGTACGTGGAACCTTCATGAAGGCTTTTCGGTTGAAAGCATATTAGCTAGGCACATACTTCGGTAGCAACGATTTCTCTAGTCATTCACATTTCCTTTCCACTTTTTTCTCTACAAACAGATTACATTAATCTCAGGCAAAGATTAATTAAGTTAAATAATCTAAGGCCTTGAGATTAATCTGGGCCTGAGAATACACCAAGTTCCTATATCCAATACATGCCACCATGGCTGGAATTGCTTTGTCGTAATACTAATCTGACCTTCCATAGCTCAATCAGTACAAACGAGGCCTTTTGATTGGAAAGACATAGGTTGGCATACCGTCTATGAAGCGAAGAACCTTTATCAGGGCTTTTTCACCTGACGATGAGTTAGCATCGGGCTTTTCATTAAGGATCGTTATTTTTCCGACTGCGCTACAGAGGCGCTGAATAATGAGCCGCTGTCGTATGTTTATTGGTTACTGAGAATTCGACATTTGTGTTACATTTGATCATAAACTGAAATTTAAAATATTAATCGAATAATATGCGTGAGTTTGATTAAAATCAAATAATTGGGTAAAGAACTTTTTAACAGTCAGGTTTCGAAATATTGAAACAATATATGCTTTCTGTTTTAACTCTTTGTTTTAGTTCAGGTTTATTTTTATGTAAAATTTGAGCTATTTTTGGCGCTCCATGCTCATTGCACTTTGGTCATGAAAAGAAATATGCTTCATCAAAAGAATATCATGAAATGGTCCCGTAAACACAGATTACTCAGAGAAGCTCAGATTATGAGAACAATAGAAATAGGATAGCGTACTTGCTCAAGTATGCTGTTATCTCCAAGGGCATACTCTACAGTCATAAAAAATTGATGCCTCTGATTAACTAATCTGTTTACTTTGAACATGTTTCTTAGTGAGCTTTTATGGATAATCATACGAAATTATATTAAAATTAGTCGTGTGATTTAAGTATAAAGTAATAAATAGTTACAGATGAACATACATAGTATTATGAAGAAGTAATATGAAAACTTAATCAATAGTAGCCTTTTTTGTTTATTCTTTAATTATTCCTTTATAAGCAAAGTTTTAAAATATTCTCTATAAAATATTCTCTATTTCTTTCTTGTTTTCCTTCCTCCAGTTCAAAAGAATAATTGTGGCATAAGCCCGAACTCGAAATGGGTGCATTTTATCACCGAACTATTAAAAGCGGAACCTATAATTGTTATGGAAGCATACGCTACGTCTGTTCTGTTAATATCAAACAAAACGTTTTTTAAATTTCATAGAGCCTACGGCATTTTTATTGAGTAATATTGTCGAAACTCTTCACATTTAATGTGGTGCTTCTTATTTTCACGGATGTCGAGCAAGTAAGGTTAGAAAAGCGCTAAAAATTTTCCTTGTAGTATGTCAAAACTTTTGTGTTTAAAAAAAGTGGTGGGGGAAAGGATTATTCCAAGATGATAATGGCATTTGTTTTACTTCATTTAGATTTTATAGACTCTTTTTGTTTTTATTAGTAGTGAAAAACTATGACTTCACAACTCTGTCAGCTATGTGATAATTCCAAAAATTCTTGTGTTTGCTATTTCCCAATTCTCCCGTTCTGTGGCAATAGTGGAACATTGGATGTGGCTCCTGCTGTCCTTGGCTTTCTTTCATCGTAATTGTCCTCATTTCTGATTTTAGTTCTATGTATACACAAGTTATTGGCTAATGACCGTTCACTGGGACGCTGTTTTTACCGCTTGAGCAATTGTTCGAGTGCATGATCGTAGATTATTTTAAACTGCGATTTTGCACAATGTGGAGAGAGTAAATTGCCAAGAACTACTTACAGCACTCGAAAACATTACAAGGCCTTCGGACATGCATCTGATTTTTTGACGGAGGAATTATATATATAATATGAACTCCCGTCTATGACGTGGAGAACCTTTATCAGATGTTTTCAGTCAAATGGTGAGATAACTGTCATACAAAAGTGGGGGGATTTTCCTCCCTTAAACTCGAGTTTTTTCGTCCCTTAAAACAGACAAACCGGCCCCGAAACATACGCATATACATGCATAAATACCGCCGTTTGGGAATGGAATTGCCTAAAGCCCCTAAATAGGAGACTCATCCCTAAATTGTAAATAATTATAAAATTGTATATATAATATATAGTTATAATTGTAAATTATAAATTGTAATAGCAAAGAAGAAAATATCCTAACTAGCTTCATTTTAAAATTAAAAGAAAGTATAATTAATATCCTTCTTGATATTCTTCTTACTGTTGAAGATTGCAGTTTTTTGGAAGTGCTTCATGACTGAGGCTGTTCCACAGAATTGAGGTGCAATTAATGAAAGATGACTGGGACTAGCAGTCATCTTTCATTTAGGTTTGGTGAGTATGCAGTTCTGCTTAAAATATGATGAATTCCTCATGAGCATATATATTCACGTTGTCTTAGTGCTCTTGTTTATAGGTTTTACTGACTTGGCAACAGTTTCGAATCCTTATTTCTTCAGTGAAAGAAAGAAAAGAAGAAGAAAAAATTAAAAAAAACGTGGCGGAGTTCAGATTAATGACGATCACGAAATGGATTGCCAAATCCAAAACCAATCAACGAAATCGTTACAGGAATTGGCTACACTAAAGTGATTATTGTCTAGTTGTTGTAAACCAACGAAATCAGATTTGAAGCTGTAGAACCCCCCACATCCCGGCCTTCTGCTTATTTCCTAAGTGATATCTTAAGGGTATCTTATTTTGAAAATAGCGAACACGACACAACATAGGGGAGAAAATGTGTCCAGAAACAACTACGGCCTTGAAAAACTTGTTACGCATTGGAGAAATGTTGAAAGGGGAGGAAAATGATGTTGAGAAATAGTGTATGCAAATCAAGTAGAGACTTCGAACTATTTTTTTGCTTTTAATTTCACTGACATATCTGTTTTGGATGGAGAGTTATCACAATGGAGGTACCAATTTCGGAATATATATAATACTATTTGCGAAACTTTGTTGTCTTAAGGATAAGCGTTAGTTTGTCCCTTCGAAAAAATATGTTTTGGGAAATTTTCTGTATTACACAGAAAATTTCACAGAAAATCAGCTGTTTTTTCTAGGCGTGCCCAAGCAAACAGTACCTGTTTGTTCTTACACCTCTAAAACGGTTTTGTTAAAAATTAATAATTAAAAATTTTGAGGAAAAATTATGGAGAGATTTTAATTTTTGTTAACATTACTTCTTTATATTCACGTGAAGAAGTTATATACAGTATTTTGATCTTCTTGTTCATATGTAGACTAAAATACATTTTTGATTGCACTAATGATGTACTCATTGCAGTTACAATGAGATATCACCTTATTCTTACCTTCTTTTTTTTTTTTTGAGTCATTAAGTTAATAGATCTCAATATTGCGAAAGTACTCACACTGTTACGTTACAACATAACTCGAAATGTATGCACATTTCCTTGTTGATTTCCTACCTTTTTTGAAACAAACTTTTGGTAAAATAAACAACAGGAATGATTAGAATAAAAATAAAAAAGGAATTCATTAATAAATTATTAAACGGATTTTTTTTAATTTATTTATTTGTGATTTAAAGTACTAGTACTCCTCATGGTGCGCTAAGTCATTAGGCTTGGAGATACTCACATGGGTGATTTTACTTACTGCATTTTACTTATTTATATTTATTGTGTAACATAATAAAGACGATTGGTTTAGAATTAAACATTTTCCCTTCTTCAACCATATCGTTCAATATGGAAAGATGCTGACCTTCCATTTCTTTGACAACCCAGATTTTTCTGCTGCGCCACTTTGAGTTCCTTTAGCTTCTTAATCACATATATTGTATGCGTTTTCCCAGTGATATTTCCCTTCAACTATGAAGACGATCACTACAGACTACTTATTTCATAATTTACTGCAAAAAAAAAAAAAAAAGCGACTAGCGAAGAGTCATGTCTTTAAACAAGGAAACTACTACAGAAGTGACGTGTGGATAATTGGAACAACATGGAAACCTTTCTTTCTATCGAATGGAAAAAGGAAAAAAGTCCTAATGTAATTCATTTCCTTAAAGAAGAAATAGAAATCAGTGATCAGGCAGCTGTATGTAGCCATTCTTTAGCATTCCCGTCCAGAAAGAGTGGTTAACTGAAATACGAGCTTCGTAATCACTATCGCATCGAGCGATTCTTCATTTATTTGGAATCCTGTGAAGTTTCTCTGGTATTATCTCAATCTTCTTACCTTAGATCATCAATGATGACATTTCAGCACAGCGCACACTAGCTTTCCCAAATCCTCTCTTTCTCCCTCTCGCTCTCTGTCATATTATGTCCAGCGCACCTGCTTCGAGCGTTCGCCCATAGGTCACGTGCGGTATTGTGAAGTGGACCGTGCTTTCGACTTCTGTAACAAGTTGCCCTTCTCTCTTATTAATGGGGTGAATCGATCAGGCGAATCTCTAAGCCGTCTCACAGGAAGCGTGGTGTTCTGGCAGATTCCTCGACCATCGTTAAATTTTAACGATGTTTCAAGTAAGCGATCACTTCTAAAGATGATAAGCGAAGAACTGGCTCCTGGAAATGAGCAGCGACTTCCGGTTAGTTATTCTCCATCCGGGGACTACAGGGAGTTGTCATATTGTTAAATAGATGTGCATATTTATAATGCGATGTATACTGATCGCTTAAAAAAAAAAAGAGTTAAGACAAGTATTTGTCTGTTAGTGGGATTATTCTCTTGTTCTCAATACACAGTGAAAGTGACTGTAACACAAAGAAGAGATCATTTATCTTCAACTATTAAAAAAATCGTATATGATGTTGAAGAATACCATCATAAAAATAATTATTTTCAAATGTTTACATTGCGTCCGAAATATCAGCGTTCAAGAGTCCTCTTTGTGGTTGAGACATGCTTTGGTTTGAATATCCTCGCTCATAATTTGATTATACGGAATCATAGCACTGTATTTCTAAACTGTTATTAAAATAGTTGAACGATATTTATATGAAAAATGCTCATTACCAAATTATTATATTCAAAAATGACAAGGAACTCATAATAAATGCAAAACATTGGAATCAGTAGCTTTAGAATTGGGGTAGAAAATATAAATAAATAAAACAGACTACTATTTTCGAAGAATTACAACAAAATCATAATGCAAATATTTAACTGAAGAATTTTTTAATGGGATTCCAACGAAAGATTTTTGTAAACCTGATATATATATATATATATATATATGTGTGTGTGTGTGTGTGTGTGTGTGTGTGTGTGTGTGTGTGTGTGTGTTTTAAATATTGAATGATTAGAAACCGAGAAAAATGAAAACAAAGTTTAATAGCACAACTAGTTTCAGCTTGTATCAGCCTTCTTCAGGTGCACATTACAAAAGAAATAACCAGTAAAACAGAGGAAATAACTGTAAACAACACGGAAAGTTAGTGTGTATATATAAACCTCTTTTTGTGCGAATTTGTTTTACGCGAATTCGGAGTTACGCGAATTGGGATATCAAAAATATTTTTTACGCGATTTTTATTCACTTTTACGCGACCAACCTAGTTAGTCAATAAAATTCTAAGAATTTTGTAGAATTGCATTCTCGTTTCAATTAAGAAAATTTTAAATTCTTACGAATTTCATTTATTGGGAATTCTCCGAATTACATAAATGACTGCGCATAAAAAAGCAGTTCTTAGCCGTTTGAATTTGGTACTTGAGTAGACAACATAGTTACTGCATTTTACGCATTTGCATTTTTTAAGCGAAATCAAATTAAAAATCGCGTTATAAAATTAATAATTTTGCTTTTATATAATTAATTATTATAAAATTAATAAATTAATAATAATAATAGCTTACCATTTATTATTTAAGAAATAATAAATGGTAAGGTATATGTAATTTTCAAACTTTCATTTCATTAACCTAAGATTTTAATCCAGCCCTCACATGATGTTGCCGATAACCAAAAAAAAAAAAAAAAAAAGGAAAGCCTTTCCTTGGATATATAAAAATTCAAATTTTAGATCGTCTTCAAACTGGGGAAAGTGCGACGGCTGTGGGTAAGCATTTTGGAGTCTGTGAATCAAATGTCAGATCTATAAAGAAAAATGAAGAGGCTATTAGAAAAGCGGTATGTTCTGGTACAAAATCGAGTGCGAAATTATCATCATACACAAGAGATGTTGTTCTAGGAAAGGCTGAAAAAGCTTTAATGATGTGGATAGAAGATAATATACAAAAAAGAATGCCAGTTGACGGAAATTCCATCAAGCAATCAGCATTGAAATTTTATGAACAGATTAAAAAACTGCAGCCAGATACTTCATCTCAATCGAGGAAAAAATATGAATTTCATGCAAGCAATGGTTGGCTGGCTAAGTTTATTAAAAGACATGCTCTTCATAATATAAAAATTAAAGGTGAAAAGGCTTCTTCTGATGAAACAGCTGCTAAAGCATTTCCACAAAAACTTGCTAAAATAATTGAAGATGGAGGTTTCACTCTTGAACAAGTTTGGAATATGGATGAAACCGGCCTTTTCTGAAAAAAAAAAAAGCCAAACAGAACTTACTTATTAAAAATGCAAAAAACTGTTGGTGGGTTCAAAGCAGCAAAGGATCGCATAACATTTCTATTTTGTTCGAACGCTTTAGGAGATCGGATGTTAAAACCACTGCTCATAAATCGATCATTAAGACCATGGCCAATGAAAAGCGTAGATTTTCAAATATTGCCAGTTCGTTGGATGGCCAACAAAAAAGCTTGGGTGACCATTGATATTTTCACTGAGTGGTTCCCACAAACATTTTGTGCCAGACGTTAGACGCTATTTGAATGACAAGAGTCTCGAATTTAAAGTGCTTTTGATTCTTGAAAATGTACCCGGTCATCCTGCCATAGAACACCCAAATATGCAATTTTTTTTCTGCCGCCAATACCACATCATTGCTACAACCTCTAGGTCAGGGTATAATTGCGACTTTTTAAACATATTATGTCAGACGAACATTTCAGTACGTTTGGAAAAGCTAAATGATGATGAAACACTGTCAGTTATGGATGTGTGGAAAAAATTTTCAATTATGGATTGTATTGATCAGGTTCGATTATCGTTATCTGAATTGATACCAGAAACTATGAATGCATGCTGGAAAGCTACTTGGCCCGCATATGTTAAAGAGAATGCTCCTGTTCCCTTCAATCATACTACAGAATTCCTGAATATAATAAGTTTGGCATGTGAAATTGGCGAAAAAGGATTCGATGATCTTACGTCGGCAGATATCGAAGAATTGTTAATTGATAAACCTCTTAGCGAAGACGAAACAGTAGAGATTGTTTCTGAATCTCCTGAAAGCGAAGACGTTAATGATAATGATCAAGATAATCCTACTTTTACTGCTGATATTATTAAAGAAGGTCTTAAACTGGCCAGTGATTTAGGCAATTATTTTGCCCCACATGATCCAAATGAAAAACGTGCTGGGAAGTTTTCACGTGAGCTTAAGTTGTTCATGTCTTCATACAGAGAATTACGTCGCGACTTATCTAAAGCATCAACACAGCGATTAATAACTGAGTTCATGCCTAAAACTACTGAAACAACCAGTGGTACTTTTGTTCAAGACATGACAAGAAGAATTCCACAAGTTAAGGCGGAAGTCGATGACGATAATACCATATCTAATAGTTCTAGTGATATTAGTCTCACGAAAACGAAAGCTTTCGCGTTTATTGTCAGAAACTGATAGCGAATAACATAATTTTTTTATAGACTCCTTAACAAACAACTGAAATGAATATGTTTTTTTAAAGTTATTAAAATTCATTATATGTATGTGTGTTCTCCATGAAATGTAAATAAAAATCGTATGATCCTAACGAATTTAATGTTTGTTTTTTTTCATTATTTTGCTTATATTTCAGGTCTGGAACCAATCTTCACTTTTTCTATGGAGTCAGTAGTTCTTTTTACGCGAATTCTATTTACGCGTAATTTTTAGGAACGTATCTATCGCGTAAAATGAGGTTTAGGTGCATATATATTCAACGTAGAAACGTTGAGTCTGCGCATTCAAACTGTTCTCTCGTTAGCTTCATTGTTGGGCGTATGCATGCGCATAGCATATCGCGAACGCCGGTGTTTGATCGTAGCACAATGATAGTCTGAAAGGTTGTAACTCAGGTTGTTGTTGAGATGTAGAGGGTTGAGAATGATTTCTTTTTATTCTATTATCTTTCTTTCTAATTCATCCTGACAATGGAAAATGTTATCAGACTTGTCCCATAGGACTGTATGGCTTAATTAGAATCGGCCGAGAACAGAACATGACTAGAAAAGCACTGGCTCGCGTTCTCCTGTAACTGACGTCTCTCTTATGTTCTTCAATGCGTAACTCGATCTATTTCTCTGTTTGGCCAAAGTATGGTATATCACAGTTGCACCAAATCTGGTAAACGCCGGGATATTTAAAGTTGTGATGTCTAGGTTTCGGACGGCTCACTAAGGAGCGGATTTTTGGAAGAAGAGTAAATAAAGTTCTTATGTTGTATTTCCTAAGAACCTTGTCCAATTTGGGTGAGACTGAGCTTATGTATGGTATAGAAATATTACCTTTCATCCTATTGGTCTCTTCATTATTGCGAGCGGGTGGATTTAATAGGAATTTGTCAATTGTTTTTGTGAATAACCATTTAGTTGAAAAGTAGACCTGAGAAAATTGAGTTCTTTATTAAGTTCTATCTCATCATCAAGAAGAGAGCGAGCACGATGTCCTAGTGTAGAAATGATTCCAAACTTTTGAGGAGGATAATGATGATGAGAATGACTGTGGAGATATCTGTTGGTGTGGGTAGCATTTCTGTAAATCGAAATTTTGAATTTCTCTGAGGAACGGGTCAGTTTGATGTCCAAAAATAGAAGAGAACCACTAGCTTCAAACTCAGCGGTAAATTTTATGTTCGGATGTTGATTATTTAGATGTTCTAGGAAGTTCAGGAGAGATTCACGGCCATGGCTCCAAATCAGGAAAATGTCATTAATAAAATATCATCAATGTTATCAATATCAATATTTTGTAATATGCACCTGAAAAAGGTTGATACAAGCTGAAACTAGTTGTGCTATTAAACTTTGTTTTCATTTTTCTTGGTTTCTAGTCATTCAATATTTTTTAAAAAAATGTATATCAGCCGAGTAAATCAATCTTTCTACATATATATAGAAATATGTAGAAAGTTTTTTTACCTTGGGTATAATATACGTATTATATATATATATATATGTGTCAACTTGTTTTGGTAAAATTTATAAGCTCTGTATTACTTAAACCTCGGTATTTCTAAGCCTGGCTCCCACTGATGAGACCTCAATAAAGGTCGAAACCGGTCTGGGTAGTGTCCCTTGCCTTTAATGCATAGCATCATACATCTCTGCAAGGAGATATGCTTTGCATTAGAGGTAAATACTAAGAATAGTGATCAGAACTTATTCCACCTTTACTACGAGTTGCCTGAGACTTGCACTACGTGCAGGCGCAAACTTGACTTGTCTGTTTGCTTACTTGGGAAATAGGATTAAATCCAAGTTTATTTATATATATAAAATAGCTTGGTATCTTTAAGATGGCGCTTGGCCGCACGAAGGAAGACTTGGTTTCGAGTCTGGTCGGCGACTAGAGGAAATTTTTCTAAGCCTTTTTTCGACCGGTTCCCGAGTTAGTCGATCTCTGGCACGGGCAAGAAGGTTTTTCCTCCCGGAAACTCGGTTTTTTCGTCCTGTAAACTCAAGAAAATCGACCGTAGAACCCACATTATTTCAGACATTAAATATATTGTGTTAGGGTTAGATGGCGGCACATTTGAGCCGTCTCTCTTCACTGAGTACCGCTTAATTAGTGATAGCCTTGGGCCATCTATCTCTGATTGGTACCAGTGGAGATTGAACTGCCCACTCAGTCTCCAAAAGTTAGATAGGGCTAAATGACCTCGCCTACTCCCCGTATACGGGAATAAAAAGGCGTTAGCTGATTTTTTTTTTTTTTTGATATATACATACATATATATATATATATATGTATATGTGCACCTGATTCTTCCACACACACACACACACACACACACATACACACATACATGTGTGTGTGTGTGTGTGTGTGTGTGTGTGTGTGTGTGTGTGTGTGTGTGTGTGTGTGCACCTGATTCTTTCACAAAATAATAATAATAATATTAATATTAATATTAAATAAAAAGAAGAATACTAAGAACAGAATCATGGGCGTTCCTTTGCGGAGCGATAGACGATATATATAAAATTCATCTCCGCACCTGAGATTTGTTGCTACAAAAGTTCAAATATACACGCAATTAAATTATTAGAACAGCTTCATTTCCCCTTAAAATCCAACCATATGGTTGTAGAGGTGTGCTGACATCAAGCTGTTGCAAAAATGGCAGAGATCTGAAACTTGGAGACCACATGCTTGTCTCTGCTTTTTTGCACAGCTCACATTCTATTAACACTTAGTAAACACCTTCAAAGTATATAATGTAGCTCGAAGGCTATCATTTGAAATCATGCCTTGGATTTCGCACCTCCCAATTCTCCACTGCTTAAACTAAATAAATTAGTTACATTCAAGATGAATTTCATTATCAGCAGCGCATCAGGATTATAAATATTATTTGGCTAATGTGAAGTGAGACAGTATTGTAAGGTCTTCTACAAGACCTTATCAGTACAGTAGCAAGGCAGAAAAATCCTCTTCCTCAACAAGGTAGAGGATTTTTATATAAATATAAATATATATTCTTCCAATGATATATACACAGCTTGGAAAGAAGTCAATGGACATGAGGAACAAATAGCCTGGAGCAACCTTAATAAGATGTAGGACTTCATTTCGCTACGATGACTGCAGCAATCCTATAGGGCATCCTTTCCACAAGCGTACGATAGCAATCAGTGGGAACTTTGTACCATTCTTCCTGTAGACATGTAATAAGGTCCTGAATTGTTGTGCGAAGGACATCTCTTGACCTCACCCGACGCTCCAATTCATCCCACAGATGTTCAGTATGGTTGAGATCAGGCTCTGTGGAAGCCAGTCAAGTGTGGTGACGTTCATGTCTACAAACCACGCAGTTACAGTAGCTGCCTTATGACATGGTACATTGCCGAACAGATAGGCAAATTACTGACAAATTGGACCATCCCAAGTCAACAAGATATGATATGGAAGCACAGGGAGTCAACTGTAAGTGCTACTCGCGGTGGATGACAACCATCATACTCGTCGAACATGACCGTAGGGTGCTACGAAGGATAATATATAAAAACCGCCATTCGTCGGCCGTCAAGTTGAATGGCATCCTATCGTAACTCCTCTTTCAAACTCCGTCAGTTCTCTTCTCGCAGTCATTTCACCTGGACACAGTTGCGCTAACTTGGGAGCATCATACTCCTTCAATTTATACCGGCTACAAACACGTGACCCATTAAATGACAATGGCATGATGCACCCTAGCGATGAGGTTTCCGTTGACTTCTTTCTAAGCAGTGTGTGTATATATATATATATAGCCAGTTCCCGAATTAGTCGATCTTTGGCACAGGCAAATAGCCCCCCCCCCTCGGAACTCAGGTTTTTAACATGAGCTTCGAGGTGGGGAGGGGGGGGTTAATATTTCTGAGATTTGTTTTGAGATCAAACAACTTCACTACTCGTAATGATTATAAAATTTACCTCCTGGTTATTGGATAGAGCCTCCAAAGCTCATTCGGTATAAGCGAAGTCCTTTGGTTTGGAAAGACCTTGGTTTTCGAATCCGGTCTAGGACGCGAAGAGCCTTTACAAAGGTTGTTCGACTGAAAGTGAGTTAGCTGCTCTCATACTGAGGTGGCAAGGTTTATCTGCAAGGAAATTCGGGTTTCTCATCCTGCAACCAACAAATCGGCCAGTAGACCACACGAAATTTACAGACAAAGAATACTTTTAGGCATATGGTTAATTATCTTATTTTGGGGTTATGGTTACGAAATCCAAGGATATTTGGAAGGTTAAGTGGGCACTTAATTGCCTGCTAGAGCGACTGAGGATGATGATGATGATTATTGGATACTCGAAATAACAAAGTGGAATATGTCTATATATAATAAAACAGTTTTCCTTGATGAAATTGTCATGAAGTACAGTAGAAGTTGAACTTTTACTCTTCTTCATGACAAGTGAATTATCATACCTCGAAATACTTCCATACGGAGAGTAGAGGATCGAGTGCTTAAGTAGTTCCAACGAATGTTCAGAGAAAGGGAGAGGATTCGTAGTTACGTAAAAGTGATAATGCTAAATATAGGAATATTTTTCTGATGTACCGAGAACACTAGTTTATTAGTTTTCTTAGCAGCGGTTTTGTTTTCTGCAATTGCTTAAGCATATTTCATGTAGCGTAGTAACTGTTTCATTATTTATAACTGGTCTGATCGTTTTTGGTAATTGCAAAAAATAAAAAGTACATCTCACAGCATGGCTTCAAGTCGTTACTGCTGTTCCGAGTCAGCTGAGTTCTGCTGGCAACTCATTACTATTATAAGCGTAGAGAGAAAGAGAGAGACAGAGAGCGATGAATAGTAGTTTGCCTCCGAGTTGAGTTGTCTGGAACGAAATACAAAGCATCTTATTGATTGACAGATAAAATTAATATGCGTAGTTTTTTCGCATTAAAATCATTATTCGTGATTGGTCAAAAGTCGGTAATTAGACTCTTAACCATTCACATTCGCTAATTTAAAGTATGTTTATTTAAATTTTCATGTTTTTACGCTTTTCATTTGCTCATTCTGTTCTACGTGTCGTGTGCACTTCAAGTTTGAAGTAAGCCCTGTGTGTGTTATTTAACTTGAGTAAATGTCTTTCTTTTATAAATCGAGTGTAAATTGACGCTACAATAAGTTGTTGCAACGAGACCTATCGTTATAATGGAATTAGAACTATTCTTTTATCTTAGTTTAATAATGAACAACTGCATATTTTGTTCTGATTAAAATAAAAACTTAACAATCAATAAACATATAATAATGCACCCTGATGTAATATATGATGTGCTACATATAATGCAGTGTATTACACGTATTACTGGAGTCAGTGGCGCACCCAGAGGGGGGGAAAGAAACCCTTCCCCACCCAAAGAAAAAGGAAAAAAACACTAGAAAAAGTTCCAAAAATCTTTTGCTAATTAAAATTCATTTTTTAATTAGGAAAAGATTTTTAGAAAAGTTACGCTGTAATCGTTGGGAAACTCTGCCTTCCCCGCCCCCCAATTAGTCCAGACTTAGCTAGCACTTTCAGATTTGTTCGACCCCCCCCCCCCCTCTCAAGAAACACCTTTCCGGAAGGCGAGAGAGAGATAAGAGAGAGCTATTCTAAGAGAGAGATATTTTCCAAGATTTCACTTGGATGAGGAAGTACATCAGGCGGTGCAATGTTGGTTATTGGGTATGGGGACGGACTTCTTCAGTACTGGTATTGATAAACCGATCTATCATTGAGACAGATACATCAACGAATTTGGAAACTTTGTGGAGAAGTAGTGCATGTTCACTTATTTCTTGGTGTATGATTTCAACTTCCTATTATTAAATATCCTCGAGAAAAATGTGTTACCTTACTTTTCGGAAATCTCTCGTGCATATTTATAATATCTATATAAGTCATCTTTATAAGTATCTATACATACGAAAACAGCTGCTTGTATTGTACAACTCCGGTCTCCATCAGAACACTGTTTTCACATTAAAGGTGAACATTTAAAATATCTCTCTCTTGAAATTCTCGATTTTATCTAGAAGTGAGCAATCCGGCTAATTGACAAGTCGTCTAATAGTGAATCGCCACACGTTTTTCTTTTCTTTCTTTTTACTCCCACTCCCTCAGAGGCTATCTGTTTAGAATTAAGAATAAAACAGGAGTAAGCAGGTTATGTTCAACGCATACATAATAAAAAACATCTTAATCAAAAACAGCTATTACTGTTGTTGCCATGTTGATGTGAGGAAAATTGCGATTTTATTGGTGAAGTAATGTCTTCGTAACAAACTCACTTGTGTTAACATGTGTGAAGTAATGAGCAATGAAGTGGAATTATGTACTTGTAGTTTCTGTGATTCATTATCGAATAATACCAGAAGATATCCAGCATCATTTCATATGAATATTTATTAGAGCACTTAGCTGCACTTGCTTGGCTCAGATTTCGCCTTCGAAAACTAACATTTCCTAAGGTGGTTAAACAGCAAAGTCAGCAAGATAAATAAACTTGGAAAGCTTAGTTAATGTAATGACATTAACTAAGCCTGAGATAGTCTAGTCCAAATTATAAACTTAAACAGACAGATATTCTGTTTCAATTAACTCAGGGTACATTATGTCATAGGACATGAGTTAATTATTACCTACTGTGTGGTATCGGTTCCTGTAATGGGCGCATAGAATATGCAACTTATCACTAGTTGAGGATATTGGATCACAAGTAACATTAAATATATTTTTTTCTGTTTAATTAAAAGGAAAGTCATTAGCTGTTAAACAATCGAAGTAGCATCATGGTACTTGTTAGAGAACGCCTTTCCGTTCTTTGTGACAAGTATCTATTACAGAAAAAGAAATAAAGATCAGACTCGTCAGATTTTCCTCTCCTGATTCTTGAAACCATTATTTGATTTATGGAGTAGCCTGACAGAGATTGACTTCTCTGATAATTTTGGTTTCTCACAGAGCTTTATCTGAAACAACGTCTTTCGACTTTCCACCTTCCCTCTGCTGTGAGATCCTCTAAATTTGTTAACGTGTCATCATTAGTCCTATGAGAATATGCGGTGAACTTTTTAGTCGTAACTTTTTTTCGGAAATCGACGGATAGACCGGCTGTACTTTATCATTACTGCAGTTCACCATGTTTCTGTGGTGTACTAGATGGAATGTGATATTCCCAATCCTAAATAGTATTTATTATGTACTCGTGTGTATTCTAGGGTAGATTTTACAGAGTTACGAAAAGTTAAAAACCCAAATTTCTTCTAAAAAAAAAAAAACCCCTACTTTTCTGACCCAACGTTTGATTAACTCTCTAATCGGCTTAAAGATGCCATTAAACAGTTCTGACCAGAATTTAACCTATGATGACCTTCTGTAAACTTAAGATCATGGAATTAACCAGGAAACTACGCAAACTCCTGCTTATGAAAACGAATATAAAATATTAGCCTGCAGCATTGGTCAGTAACTAAATTTTCCTCAGTTTTATTCAAACGTTTCACAAGGTTTGAATCAGAAGTCTATCGAAAGAACATGTTGGCGTAATGCTAGATAAAAGCATTGGGAAAAGGTGAACAACAGATAATAAACCTAAACCTACCGATTACAAAATCCCAGATTTCGTTTCCTGGAGACGCACTACCAGTAGCTCGGATAGACACATTGGATGTACTTAATCCAAGAGTAGTGACAATTCTCTGTTACAGTATTCATTTCTCATGACTTAGTATAACAGTACGGCCAGCCAAAGGTATACATTAGTGAAATATGCGATAAATGTGGGTCAGAAGTTTTATTGTAGGGTGCAAAAGTGTTCTCATTTGTATCTCCCACTTTTCTCCTATCAACAGAAGTGATGACCTTGCAGTCTTACTTCCTGTTCGTTGCATTATTTGTTATTTCTCCGCTTGATTTGTTCCAGTATTTATCTCTGTTTTAACTGTGCTCATTAAAAGTACCCTTCCAACTTACTCAAATTGTTTGCATTGGACCAAGTCCAAATGCCTTTCCAGCTTGGAATGGACAGTAAAGATGCTTTGTCACGACATCAGGATATTATGAGATGGTCATTATAGAGAATAGCAACCTTGATAAATGGTGATATCGTTTGAGTGGATAGAAACAAAGGCACAGATTTGTAGTTTTGCAATTGTCCGATATTAGCATTGAGATACAGTCGGCTGTGTAAACGGAAAGATGGAAACAAACTGCAGTTTGCTCGTCTAATGGGTATAACCATCAAGTATAAAAGTGATTAATAAGCAAAGAATAGTTTATTGCATATGACCAAACATCCATGACATGCTAATTAAACTACGGAATGAATTAGTTCAGAAAAGTGTGAAAATGTCAGATCTTAATGTCTTCATTTTATTTTGTCTAATAAACATTTATTTATCTCTAATAAACATTTATCTATCCCCTTAATACTTTCCTCTGTTTCCTTTGTATAAATGGCTTATGTTATGCCTTCAGTCCAGTTGGAAAAAAAAAAAAATTACGACTGTGACAGTATGTATTTAGATGGATTTCGCAAATACTTAAGCGCCATATAACAACCGTTGCAGAGCCTGGACAAATTTGTTGAAATTTGATTTGTCAGCCAGAAATATGACCCAATACTATCAATAATTTTAACTGCTTTCTGTGAAGACAGTACGGCAGACTAGTGTCACCATCTCGTGATCACTAATCTTAACGCAATATATCATAGTCTGAAATAGTGTGTGTTACAGTATATTTTCTTGAGTTTACAAGATGAAAAAACCTTCTGGTTCATGCCAGAGATCGACTAACTCGGAACCGGTAGGAGAAAGTGTTAGAAAAAGTTCCTCTAGTCGGCAACTAGAATGGAACTAACTTGGAATATTTCTCCGAGCAGTCTAGCACTATGGATGCAAAACCCATTTTAACATGACTACATAGGCATTTTTCCATTATACTTATTAAATTATTAAATATTATATCAATTAAAAAATATCGTAATTTATTTACTAATATAATTAATTTATTAATAATTTGTAGAAAATATGTTTCACTTTTTCAGACGTCGGATATTTTTTAATTCCTTTTTGTTCCTTGACTTCATTTTGTCTCTTATGTCTGCTGCCCTTTTTTCCGGTATTTTTATGATTTTTTTCAAATGCGTATTGTTGATGATTTTCTAACTTCGTTTATTTATTTTTTAGCTCGTTTCTTTCTAGTTTTTTTTTTTCTTTACTTTGATTTCTGGTCATTTTCAACTGGTTGAAAATTCTTTGTGATTTTTCTTTTCTGTTTTTTTTTTTATTTTTTATTTAAGTGTTAGTTTATTTTGTGAAAGGAATTTACGTAGGTCTTTGTGTTTGGGCAAGGCTAAATTAACCGGTTTTATACTAAGCGCTGCCTCTGTGAGAAACCCATCTCAAACAACGTTGACTACTATCATAGAGTCGCCTCTCCATTAAGATGAAGTTAAATGTCAATAAACCAGCTCCTTAACACCTGATAAGTGTTATCAGGACTTGAAAGAAGCGAAAACTTTCCCCTGCTTTCATAGTTCGTTATACGGTTTTGAATTCTTGTTATAGGAGTTTTTTTTTTTTTAAACGGAGTTTTCCAGAAATGTTTGTCCAACCATCCTATGCTATAATTTGCCATTAAACTCATTTATTATCTACACAGGGAGTTTCTAAAATGTTTGTCAAACCCTTCCCGATTTTGATAACGAAAGGTCAAAAACGTAGGAAAAGAAGAACTTTCCTACAGAGATATAGAATACCACGTTGGAAAATACACGTCATATACACTGAGAGAGAGAATAAATAGGCTTGTATTGGACTTAGGAAATGATCGACGAAATTGGCTCAGTGAGCAGGGCACAGTCATAGTACTCGTACATTGCTTGGAAAGAAGTCAAAGAACACCATAGTGTGAGGAGCAAACAGCCATGGCGCACACATTAATAAGATGTAAGACGTTCTTTCGCTGCGATGGCTGCTGCAATCCTATGGGGCATACTTTTCACAAGCGTACGATAGCGATCAATGGGAATATTGGACTATTCCTGTAGGCATGTCCTGAACTGTTGTGGAGGAGGATGTCCCTTGACCTCACCTGACCGGAGCGTCGGGTGAAGTCCATCCTACAGATGTTCAATAGCACTGAGATCGGGGCTCTGTGGAGGCGTCAAGTGTGGTGACGTTATATCCACAAACAACGCTGTTACAGCAACAGCAGCCATATGACACGGTGCATTGTCGTGCTCAAAGAGACAATGATCATTCCGTAGAAATCCCACAAAGTAGCAAGGATTGCATTGTCCAGAATATTCAGATACCTCTCGGCGTTCGTTGTTCATGGCACCGTAGAGGCCCGAAGCCAAACCAAGAAAACAGGACAATATCATCACACCTTCACCTCTGAATTTAAGCGTTGATGTTATGCATTCTGGTAAAAGAAGTTCGCCGGGCAGCCACCACCCACACTCACCCCCATCCATCTGCTCGGTAGACGGTGTAACTCGTCGCTCCATAACACAGCTTTCCAAGCTTCACGTCCCACTATACAAGCTGTTTGCATCACTGATGATGACGTTGCATGGTGGTCGGTAATGTGGGGGGCTTGCATAGTGGAGTCCTACCATGGTCCGGAACTCCGCGTTGAATGTGTCGGTTGACGAATGGCGGTTTTTACATATCATCCTCTGTAGCACCCACCGGTCACGTTCGGCGAGTGTAGTGAGTCGTCCGCTGGCGGTAGCACTTGCAGTCGACTCCCTGCACTTCATCTCAGTATGGTATCACCGACTGACCTGGTTTGACAATTTGTCAACAACTTTTAGAACAGATAGGCCTGCAACATCGCATCATATCACAACACCTCTTTCAAACTCCCTCAGCTCCCTTCTCGCAGCCATTTCACCGAACACAGTTGCACTGACTTGGGAGTATCATATTCCTCCAATTTATACCGGCCACAAACACGTGACTCTTTATATAACGCGATGCACCTTGCCTGTGGAGTGTCCGTTGACTTATTTTCAAGCGGTTTATATGCCGTACAGTATTTGCTGAGCAGTTGACGTACACGTTCTGGAGGTCACGGTGTATTCCATATTTCTCGTACGACTATCCGCACTCCTTTAACAGAAGTCATGTTCATTCATCACCAGGATAACATAATCATCGGACTTCTTCTTCCCCATAGAAAGAAACGTGACCACTCAACTGGCCACTTCTAGCTCTCCATATATCGATTCTACCAATTCAACCGCCCAAATATGCACGATGGAGATGGTTCACTAGCGCATTTTCGTGGTGGTTTTTCCCTTTCAGTCATTTCCGACCCTAGGTGACTTTGTAGGCATTGCCAACAAAGTGTTATTGGTGACATTTTTACGGTGTAGTTCACCACTGCTTTCCACCCCCCCCCCCCCCCCATTTTATCCTGGCTCGGGACTGGCATATGGCTGGTGGGACGTATTCATGACTGTAATCCATGTGCGTGTTCACGGGGCCGGTTTGCTTGTTCTGGACGCCGAAAAACCCTAGTTTCCGGATGAAAAAAACCCTACCTCCGTATAAGACTGGCTAATCGAAATAAATATTCCTTCCGTCATCGACACGAATCGAACCGAGGTCTTTCCAACCAAAGACTTTGTCTATGCTGACTGAGCTACGGAGGCTCCGCATTTTAATCAGATTGTTAAATAACATCGGATCGTGCTTATTTCAGCGATTAGAAAGATAGATGTGGGCCGGCCAGTTGAATGGCCACCCATTTCCCTATATGAATCCACTGGATTTCTTTCTATTTCTTTATGTGTTGTTAATGGCGCGTCCTCCAAACTCCAGATGTTCCTCATCCAAGAAGTGCTGATATTACTACAGCCGTTGAGCATCGGCGACAAAAACAACAGACCGATAATGTAGTTTCCAATGATGCTGATCAAGGCATTCACATGGTTGATGATGTCAGGACCGATTTCATACATGTTGTGAACGTACCATTATGCCATCGCTGGTGAATCGAGATTCATTCGTAAAAAGCACACTATCGAGTAAACCCAGTTCAGTATAACCTTGCAGAAGCAATTGAACAATGACTCGAAGAGAAAAATCTGTTGGTGAATGCGCCTGCAGCCGTTGCACTTGATAAGGGTACAGCAATTGCTCCTGATGACAATACACCATGCAATGAAATGTAATGTGGCCAGCGATCTTTTATATGATCTTTAGTGATCGAAATCGGCGGTAGAATAGGTACCTAGAGTTCCGTCAAACATTTTAGACACACCCTGTATTTTTAATTGAATTGCTATTTTAATGAAAATAAAACCTTATATCACAGATTGCAAGGATCGTTTTAACTTATGATATAGTTGTCTGTTTTTTTAACCTTTTTGTATATAAAAAAATGCTTCTGAAGAAGTGTACCAGAAGGCACACAAAAACCACTAGGGAAGAATTAATAACGTTTCTTTTTATTAGTTTCATAATTTTCATCAAACCGGAAGTTTCAGGATTAACCTCCGAAATCTCACGCTTTCTAAAATAAAGTCTATTTTTTTCTCTTAATATCTCAAATTACCATCCAAAACTAAAATATCAATTCTCCAAAGATTTCAGCGAATCGCTTTTTTGCTTGATCAGACATGACGTACCTCGCGTCATCCAAGTCATTAATCTTCGCGATCGGTGCACATGCTGTTACAATACGCCGATAATTTAATCATTTCTCTTGCTGTCTTCTGCATCTCCTTATATTCCCGCTTATCTGCCTCAACTAAGTGAACACTAGACTTCCTATTCAGGAGTTTTCATATATTAAAGATTGCAGTGTTTCCTTCCGATTGCGCCCGCACCAAAAATGCGTGTCTCGTCGTATGGCTGTTTACAGGGATTCCGATAGTTAGAGATAAATGCCAATTTCATAATTTGATATTGGCCCAGGAACCATAAAGAGAGAGAGATTTTCACTATTTACAGTGGCCTTGGAATGGTGAACTAACGGTTCCAGTGAGGCTACTGTTTTACTGAGAGTTTCCGTGCTAAGAATGAGTTAAGTGGTTTTGTCTATTTCGCGAAGATGTAGTAGTAATTTGTGTAATTGTTATAATCTAGACTAAAATATATACATACATACATAAACAAGAGATCTTAGTGCTGGTCTCGTACTAAATAGGCCATCCAGAAATAACAGGTGATTGTGATAGATATGGATAACGCTTAAATCACGAACTCCTAAAGCAGTCAAAAATAAAATAATCTCTCTCTCTCTCACACACACACACGCACACACACACACACACACGCACACAGACACACACATCTGAAGACCATTTGCCGTAATATATTACAGTTTAATGGAAATGACCGATTGTTATTATTAATATCATTTATTTCAATAAGTAAATAATTTCCTTCCTGAAAGAATATAAATTAATTGTATTTTGGAATATATATTAAGCACTGAAATATATATAATTTTTCACAATATTTCGATACAGCTTTCAATCGTAGAAGTAAAATAAAACAAGTCCTCCTTGTAAAAACAATGAGATGTCATTGTTATTCTTACAAGATACCTTCCAAATAGTATCAAATTCAGTGTTAAATATCACGAGTAATATTCATACCCTAAATTTAGAGTGCCATTAATTCGACAAATCGATTTAACTTGGAGCTCTAAATAAAAGAGCCTTACTGTTGTGTGAAATCAGGTCTCACATATTTGTGTTAACGATGAAAAGTAATTCTAAAGAATGCAAGAGATAATCCAAAATCGATAAAAATTGAATACTCAAACATTTTCGTCGTCTTTGTCACCATTCTCATAGACTAGTAGCGAAACAGTTTCATTTGTTCTCGAGTTTGTGTATTACGTCAAGTGGGACTTTTTTCTGGTGTGGATTCTCTGTCGGGAAGAACCTAAAGCTCAAATCCCTTATCAGTGAATACAAGGAAATTTTCCGAGTTAGGATAGATTGTCTCATTTTTTTTTCTCCAGAAAACTTCAGTTTTCTTGATAGACAAATCAGTCTGAGGACATAATCATTTGAAATATTTCCTGATTGAATTATCTCGGCATTAATTATTGAGGAGGATGGTGTTTCCTTTCTAATTCATTAAATATATATAAAGAAACTTAGAGGTGCCGAAAAAAAAAAAAAAAAAAGAAAGAAAGAAAGAAAAAGCTGTTATTAAGATGAAAGCTGTATTTACTCCTTCCATTCTTTTCTCCCTAATTCAACACAGCAGTGTTTTAAAATGAAAATAAAAAACTAGCAACTGGGGGTAGCTAATATTCGAAATTATATATTAAGCAAAAAAAAAAAAAAATACTAAAAGAGATAAGACCACGAGATGTACGTTGCTCTTGTTCCCTAGTTGGTTTCTCTGCTTTGACGAAGGCGAAATAACCTGATTTTCCGGGTGGAAAAGCGCTGCCATCTCCTTGTGAGAGCTGCTATCGCCAGTTGAAAAGCCTTTATAAATGCTCCTAGACGTCGAACCCAAGCCTTTGTAATTAAAGGGAATAGTTTTCAATTGCTATGGAGGCATTATAACTATGTTGTAAAATCTCAGTAAGAACTGCATTTTAATAGCTGCAGCTTAGCCTAAAGGTCATTAAGTAGTATAAAATCAAAATGATTCCATTTTTTATTTAAGAGAGCATCGGTCTTTTATTTATTTTCCGTTTTCATTGCCTTTATTTTATTTATTTTCCGTTTTCATTGCCTTTATTTTATTTATCTTGTTATCATCATCATTTTTCGTTATTCATTATTCTTCTTTCATAGACTTCCTGTCTTTTTTATCCCTTTACCTTTTAATCCATTCAAAGTTTCTTTTGTTCTAAATATGAAAGCTGCTCTTTCAGTCTATGATAGAATAAAATAAAAACACATTTAAAATATAAAATGTCTTAGTTGTAATTCATTTCAAATGTGTTTCTTTCTCTCATTTTCCTTAATTACTTTTGGTTCATTAATGCTTTAATTTTAGTTTTGTGGTTCATTCGGTCTCTCTCTCTCTCTCTCTCTCTCTCCCCCTCTCTCTCTCTCTTTCGCACATACATGTGCATACACTTTGTAGCAATCCCGTATACTATATCTCGCCCCTGTGTTCTAAAGCAGCGCTTCCCAAACTGTGGGCCGCGTCCCCCCTTGGGGGCCGTTAGTTTTGTTGAGACGGGGGGCCCATGAAATAATGAAAACAAATTTAAAATGTTTCAAGACTAAGTGTGCCATGTCAAATGTGTATGTAAGATGCTAAAAATGTAATATTTGCATTTGATTTTGGCGATATTCGCTGTGTATGTTTGTATTGAATATAAATACAATAAATATTATAATAATATGCCTGTATTACGATTTTTTTTTCGATATTTTAATTTTTCCAAGGGGGGCTTTACATCCATAAGTTTGGGAAGCACTGTTCTAAAGTACAGCGTTAACATTTGCAGTTACCCCCCCCCTCAGCTATTGTTTAGGATAATACGATGATCTTCGGCCGTCACATAAACGGTTAACAGACATAAGCATTTTAGGATTCTTATTTACTGTACAATAATGATCGAGTGAATCATAGAAAGGTGTTCTTCGCAATAGCATTCTTATGCCATTAATGCATTTAAAGGGGAATTCCCAAAAGTACATAGGCTTTATATTCATTTTTCCGTACGCATTTTTTATCCTTCAGACTTGACGCTAGTTGACTGGTTTTATGCAAACTGAATATTTAGGTTCAATTTGCAGAAAAGTTCAATTTTTTTTTTCATAATACCAAGATTATGAAAAAAAAAAAAACGAAATTTCTTAAAGTAAGACTTGATGGAATTTTAATAAAATCTGCCATTGGCGAAAATGGTAGAATGATAACAATTGGACAGAGTCGAGATATTTAATGAACATTTCATAAAGGTATTTAATTCTTGCGAATGTGACATCATGCAGATGAATACAGTGGAAAGGAAGGAAGATGTTCTCATGGTGAGTGAACTGGAAATATATGAGGAATTGAATAAACCTGGGGTTAATAAGACAGTGGGAATTGATAATATATCGCCACGTGTTTTGAAAAATTGTTTCAGAGAGTTAACAACACCTTCGACATACCTTAGTCTTGCACTGGACTAAGTTCCAAAGGAGTGGAAATAGAGTAAAGTCGCTCCGTTTCATAAAGGAGGTGATAAGACTAAAGCTTCGAATTATAGACCAATCTGTATAGCTGAAGTTGTGGTCAAAGTATTGGAGAAATTAGTCAGGAATACGATTCAGAAACTGAGTTCATAACAGCAGCATTCTCTTTGATGGTCAGCATGGATTTACTAAAAGAAGATCGTATTTTAGTTATCTGCTTACCTGTGACCAGTGCATTGGATAAGGGTAATGCATTTGCAGTGATATATTTAGATTTTGCAAAGGTCTTTGATAGACTGCCACTTGATAAGCTGACGATTAAACTGTTCCCCCAAGAGTCTGTTTTTGGAACCGTTGTTGTGTAACTTGAATATGTTAATGATATCTAGAGGGGGGGGGGGTCTGAATAGTGATATTCAGTTGTTTGCAGATGATGCAAACAACTGAATTGGGTAGGACAATCAGAAATGAGACCGATGTCGTGGTTTTACAAGAGGACTTGAATGCGCTGGCTAAAGGTACGTGATTGGGATACACAGTTTAGTGTTGCAAAGTGTAGAGTTTTAAAATTTGGGATGCAGAGTATACAGTTGGTGGTAATATCTTGGAATAAGGTGTGGAGATAAGGGATCTGGGAGTTATTGTAGATAAGGACCTAAAATTTCGGGGAGGAGATTGCTAGAATCGTGAAGGCAGCATAACGGATTATGGAAATGATGCGGAGGACACTGACGTGTAGAAGTAAGAATGTTCCACTATATAAGACTTTTGTTAGGCCATATATGGACCGTTGTACACAGATTTCGTCATCTGGTTTTCAAAGGATGAGGAAATATTGGAAAAGGTCCAGAGACGATTGACTAAGGTTGTCTCTGGAATATTGAATATGAAGACAGGTTGAAGAAATGCAAATTGCAGAGAATAGTGAACAGGAGGGGAGGATATGATTGAGACAAATAAGTGAGGAGCAGATTTCTTGCATGGAGAGTGATATTGTGATTGGAATGCATTGCCTGAGCGTGAATGCGGAGATCGTGAATATATTTAGGGCACAGTCTCTAACCCTAACAATATATTTAATGTCTGAAATAAGGTGAATTCTAAGGTTCGATTTTCTTGAGTTTACGGAAAGAAAAACCCGAGTTTCCGGGAGAAAAACTCCCCTTGCCCGTGCCAGAGATCGACTAATTCTGGAACCGGTCGAAAAGAAGCTTAGAAAAAATTCCTCTAGTCGGCGACTAGAATCGAAATCACGACATTCTATCTTCGGGCGGTTTAGTGCTGAGAAGTGCAAACATCACTTCCTTTGAACTACATAGGCTCTCAATTTTTTTTTTATTGATCTCAAATATATTTACATATACACAAAAATCGTCTTAAGTGATATTCCAGCATGCTATTTTAGAAAATACAACTAAGTGCTGCAGATTTGGTTCATTTTCCACATTAAATTTCTATTAAAAAATAAAAAAAAATTCAATAATTTTTATTATTAAAATTATGATTATATATTATGCGTTTGCATTTGCAACACATATGGTTCTGGTATTTTTTAACAATGAAATTCATACGAATTTTCCTTTTTTGTATAATGTATTAATAATAGTTACTGTAGTTGATAATTTATAGTTGCAGTTAAATTAGATTACATTTTTACAGTATTTATACAATAACAATAAATTATATATATTTATAATTTTTGCTTTAATGTATTCAAGTGCTGTAACTACAGCACTTAAATGTAATAAATGTTTTTTTTTCTTGTGTTAATCTCAGTTGAGATGTAATGTCTCAGTTTACATCCTCGAAGTTTTTTATTAAGTTTATCTGAGAATAACCAGTTAGTTATTGTATAATAATAATAATTATTATTATTATTATTATTATTGGAGAGGACGCTGTGTAGGCAAACGAACGGGCACATGGTGATATCACTGCTCCCGTTTTTATAGTTTTAAAGTGGTTCTAATTCCTGTTTTTAATTTGAAAGTGTTCCACAGTAATTCTACTTGTCACGCCGAAGAAAGTGATATAAAAATAGAAATCGGCTAAGAAGAATCCAATTTTGAGTCCTGAAAATTGAATAGAGTGGACCACGGTCAACAACGAGTGCAGAAAAAAGGACATCACCATCTTTACAGTCAGACTACAGTTGCTCAAAGGAAGAAACGTTAGTCATGAAATGCATCAAATGCCTGAAGGATTTATCGTCCGGCGGAAATCATATAACCTGTAGGAAATGCCGTAGGAATTTTCACTTTACATGTCCCGGCCTTTCAGAAACAACCTGGCAACGTAAATCCAATGCAAAACGTGAAGAATGCAAGTGCCTATACTTCAGAGTGAACAAAGAAACGTTGCCACACACCGCGCAGCCGATTATACCGGAGGCAAAATCAGACGACGAACTGGACAGACAAAAAAATACAAGTGAATCCTTTAATTTGAATTCTTTAAATATACTAATAGAAATAAATAAACTATATATATACTGGAATATATACTGGAATATATACTGGAATATATATATATATATATATAATATATAAATATAATAATTATATATATATATAAATATAATAATTTAGCAGTGGAAGACGTCTTGCAAAGACATCAAAATTGGTGTTAAGGTACTAACTCACAGGCAACGTAATTTGGTGAAAGAAACATCCGAACTTTGTCATGAACTTAATTCCCTAAAAATACAATACTAACTTTTAAATCAGCAACAATATAAAGAAGATCTTGTCACAAACGGTCTTCCTGAAACTGCACCTACAGAAAACCTCAGAGATATAGTTTTAAAATTAAGCCATGCAATTGACATCCCCCTAAACGACATTCATACCGTAAATCAGATTCCCAGGAAGAACAAAAAACAAAGCTTGCCACATCCCGCCACCAGTCATAGTTCGTCTTACATGCAAGTCCACAAGAGACAATCTCATAAAAGCCAGTAGACTGATAGAACCAGTTGCCAAGGACTTGAACGCATTGTAAGACAATACACCGATCTTCCTTTCTGAATATTTAACACCATTCAACCAGAATCTGTTGTACCAAGAAAGAAAAGCAAAAACAGAAAAAAATTACCAATTTTTGTGGATCAGAGCTCCTAAGATATTCTTGAGGAAGTCACAAACTTCAAAGTCGATACAAATCAAAAGCTCAGAAGACATAGACAGGCTTCCACAGTGAAAAAAAAAAGACTCCTAATTAGATCAAAAAGAATACAAAAAGTGAATGTGAACCATCAGACAGATGTAATAACACCAGAATATATATCGGCAATTTCATTTTGATCAGACCTCTCAAACATCAGCCTACTTCCAACATAGCAATCAAACCAATAAACAATAACTAACCAGTGTCATCCTCAGATAAGCTTACTAAAAAGCTTCGATGATGCAAGCTGAGACATTACATTTCAATTGAGATCAACACAAAGAAAAAAAAAAAAACATTTATTACATTGAAGTGCTGTAGTTACAGCGCTAATTAAATACATTAAAAGTGAAAACTGTAAAATATATATAATTTATTGTTATTCTATAAATAATGTTAAAAATGTAATCTGATTCAACCGCAACTATAAATTATCATCAGCAGTAACTATTATTAATACATTATACAAAAAAAGGAAAATTTTTACGAAAAATATTATTATTTATAGCCACTGTTTTGAATTATGAGCAACTATAGGTTCAGTAGCTTTTTGCATAATGATATCGCTATACGAGAATATTATTGTAAATGTACCATTTTATGATTTTCTGGAATCATTTCCGTTGGCTAGCACAAGTAATTTGCTTATTGTCATTTAAAACATATGGATCTATTTTTGTTGTTGTGTTCTTTTGAATCGGTTTGCTAATATGATCACACAAATATTTGAGGTGATGGTACAGAGTTTAGTAAAAATCTCAAATACTAAATTTTATTAAAAATCTGTTCATCTAGAGCGGAATTGTTGTGGACATACGGACGGACAAAAGGAATGTAACAGATGCTTTACGCATTATTCCGGAACTCACTTATTAGACAATACTTAAAAAGTATGGTTTTATTAACATCCACAACTTAAAAAGTCAATTTGAGAGTTTCTGATGGTAATGATTTTCCACTTACATAATTTTATAAAATAAAATGTTGATTTAATAAACGATTGATCATTGAAACTATACATCTTATTTTACATTGTGTTTTGTAATCTCGAAGGCGGTTACAATTGAGTGGCTGATTGTAATGATCAGTAAGTGAAACCTGCTGCAGTTTGAACAAAAAAATATTTTTTTAATCTTTTTCTCTTCCTTTTGCGAGCTTATTTCACTAAAGTGATGTATGACAAGTTAAATCGTTACACCTGAGTACCGTTTCTCCCATCTGTTTTCTATTGTCACTCCACCGAAAGCTTTTCCCTCTTTCTACACACATCTTTCTTCGAACAGAAGCGTTATTCATCACTTGATGCATGGCAGACTGGTGGAAATGGACCATATGTTCCACGTACCTTTTATCCACGTTCGTCATATGACGTAAGCTATCTAAAGAGAAGCAGCTAATGACCCACAAGTAGGTCAATAATACTTGAGGAGGGAGATGGCATTCACTTAACGTATCACAATTACGTAATGGTTATATTTTCACCTGCTTGGCTTTCATTCTGTATCTTCTATAGCCTATGTGTTCAGGTGATCACACACACACACACACACACACACACACACACACACACACACACACACACACACACACACACACACACACACACACACACACACACACACACACACACACACGCACGCACACACACACACACACACACACACACACACACACACACACACACACACACACACACACAAAGGGTGTGTAATTTCAGTTCCTTACTTTCCTGCCCTCATACCTATCAGCTAAGATATATTATCGATTTACAATATAAAGTGGAAGACTCGTTCTCCTTGGTGAGTGTCATTCTGTTGCTCATGAAAACCTGTCATTAGGAACCTTAAAACGATAGTCTTCTAAATTTACACGGCGGTTCGTTCTTGTTATTCCTTTTTTCTTTTCTTTTTTTCGAAGAGATTCGAGCAATCTTTACCAAGACTTGTTTTCTATTTGGTGTTCGCCACCAACAAGATAAAATTTAATTAATTGTAGGCATATAATTCTTTATCTGATTTCATCGATGGAAAAGAGAGAAATTGATCTCATCACTCGTACTTTCGCTCTTTCGTTTTTTTCGCTCTGAAAGACAAGTCGAGTGAACAACAAACTGAAGCAAATATTTACATCCGACATTAAAACAAAGTTATTTAGATCTAACATTAAGCTACTTGGCGCTGCATTATTAGGCTTATATATTCGACATATTTATTACAGACGTTATATGCAACTTATCATACAAATGTGGAACACTTCTGTTTTGTTTACTTTTTAAATAAGAATTTTAATTGAACTTAAACATACATTGCGTGAGCAAATTTATCAATGTGAAAAATATTTTAATGCTCAATCGTGATAATGACAACTTTGAAAAAGTAAGCGAAGACTGCGTGTGTCCCATTATTAAAACTGTGGATTCAAACGTATGAACTTCTCATGGTCTTTTCTACTTTGTCAGAAAATAATGATTTCTTTTTATCTCGTTTAACTAAATATACTAAATCTTTTATATGACTTTTTGAATTGAAAGTTAGCTTTCTCATACGGAGTAGCAAGATTTTACTTCCTGGAAACACCGATTTTGTTTTTTATTCCATCTAACAGGCAAATCAGCTAGAGCACACACGCAGTTAATAGTGGCTAATATGCTGTTTAGTTAGTAGTAGATGATGCAGTATAGTCGGTGAACTGTGCAGTGTTTTATGGTGTGAAACGACCTTTACGATGAGTCCTCAAACTTCATGGAGGTCACGTGTAAGGAGGGTGGGGGGAACCACTAAATATTTTAACAAATGATCCACATGTCTGTGATTTTCATACAGATACGAAAAAATGCACAATAATTGCTAACTAAAGAGCAAATAAAATTAATATAATTTCTGATTTAATTAAAAGAAACACGTATTAACCACAGCAGTGAAAATTATTTACTTGTAAATACTTCATTATCAAATATTAATTTGATAATGAAGTTTCATATGATGCGAATCGTGGCTCATAATGTAATATTCTATCGATATGCTGCAAGTAAAAGAAAGAATGAATATGGAAGAATAACTCTTCTAAATCCAGATGGCGTGAGGATTACAGATGCAGACGAAGTTGTTCAGTTAATGAGTGCCCATTTTGTTAAACGCTATCAACCTGGTAAACGCAACATTGAGCTCACTGTTACCTCTTCACTAGCTGTGGAAATGCAGGTGTGTGAGGCCGAGGTATTAGAGCTGTTGCACAAATTGAATAATAATTCAGTAATAGGGACTGATAGGATATCAGCACGTGTGCTAAAAGAGTGTTCAACTGAACTTACCATTCCTTTGACCAGGCTGTTTAATATGATTCTCAGAATAGGGAAGATTCAGCAGATATGGAAAGAATGTATGGTAATTCCATAGCACAAGGGTGGTGCAAAGACCGATATATCCAACTATCGACCAATTAATATCTCAGGAGTGGCGGTGGTGAAGATTTTGGAAAAATTGACAACTCGTATAACAACTCGTATTCCCATTGAACTAGACAAGGGGAATGGATACACCATGATACTTTTGGATTTTGCTAAGGCTTTTGACAGAATGCAGCACGGTAGACTGTTGCATAAATTGGAGAATTTGGATTATACAATATTAGCATGGATAAGAGGATGGCTGACTGACAGATATCAAAAAGTGGTATACGGGGGATCTGAGTCTGCAAGGTTTAAGGAATTGGGAATCTGAAGCGTTGTTGTTGTTGTTGTCTTGGCTTGCACATCCCTTGAGACATTGCGCAAATGCGGCAGTAGGCGGCCTCCTAGGGGCGATTCCTGGACACCTTCGGGTGACTAACTGGCCTGCTACGCTATTCCTTCCTTCCAGGGTTAGCATCAGATGAAGGCTCCGACTCTTATAGGCCGGAGCCAGGAAAAAACTCGTCGAGTGTGAATCCAGATGTCTGTTTCTTGCCTGGAGGTGATTCTGACACCCGTCCCAGCGGCATCCTCAGGAAGAAAGTTAAAAGAAAGCTCTGCAAAGACTGTCATCAACCCATTTATTTAAGTTCTCATCATGCTTGTTCTGGCGGTCAAGGAGTTCCCAATTTCAGACACTTCATATGTCAGGTCTGCAATTGTGCATTCTCTACCGCAGTTGGCCTTGGCGTGCATCGCACCTCGAAACATCCAGCCGAAGCCAACGCTGCTATAAGAACAGAGCGAGTCAAAGCACGTTGGACTGCCGAAGAAGAAGAAAAGATCCTCGCCACTCATGAGATCGAGTTGACGGCTCGAAGGATAAAGAAAATCAATGAGGCTTTATTTAAGGCCTTCCCATTAAGATCCTTGGATGCCATCAAGTGTCATAGACGAAAAAGCCAGTTTACAAAGCCTTACTTCAAGAATTGGCAGCCCATCCGCCACAGGTAGGAACAGGTAATATCCCCTGTCCCTGCCTTTCCATCTTCCAGCCACCATCCTGCTGGTGAAGAAGAGGCTTTGATTCTCAGACCGACATCATCTCTAGATGATTCTCCTCTTCCAGAATATAACCATCAAATTCTTAAATATCTCATTCAGACTCACCTTCTGGGAATTGATATCACAGATCAGTTGAATGACTACCTCCATGCTGAATTTTCTGAACACTTCATGCCTCGTCAACATCAGATTAAGTCTCATTCTAGAATGACTTTGTCAAACAGGAAGCAGAGGAAGAGGGCCTATTTAGCTATGCATATAGGGCAGTGTGCCAAAACCATCCTTGACGGTGCTTTCCCCCCACCTCTAGCAGACTTACATGATGATTTTGTCAAATTCTGGAGTACAGTCTTTTCTACTCCACCTCCACACTTGCCTGATTATGATGATCAACCTACGATATTGAGGTCCATTCCTGCCTTCAAATATATCAGCCTGTCTCCATTCAGGAGATTAAAGCAGCACTTCCATCCAATTTCTCTGCTTCCGGAGCTGATGGCTTTCCTGCGTCTAGGCTACGGAAGGTGCCGTTGAAGATTCTTCAAGACTTAGTGGACATACTCCTTTCCAGTAAAGTAATATCACCATACTTACGTCCTTCAAGAACTATCTTCATTCCGAAGAAAGGAACTTCAAGTTGTGCATCAGACTTTAGACCTCTTACCATCTCCCCTGTGTTACTTAGACTCTATCATAAAATATTAGTTAAACGATTTCAGCAACATATACAGCATGATTATAGACAGAGAAATTTTATCCCTTCGGGTGGCTGTGCCGAGAATATATATCTTCTTTCTTCTCTTCTCTCTGATTCCCGACGCCACCTTAAGTCTCTAATATGGCGTCGCTGGACCTCCAAAAGGCCTTTGACGTCTCTCTTCCGGCTCTCCTTCAAGCGCTGTCTATTACTGGATGTCCAGAACCCTTTCTTTCCTACGTTATGTAGCTATACTTGGGTAGCTCCATCACTATCATTACAGGGTCCCGTGCAACTTCTATTCCCGCAGTGCGGGGTGTTCGTCAGGGTGATCCTCTATCTCCCCTTTTCTTTAACCGAGTCATATATGAGTTTCTTCATTCTCTTCCTAACCGCATAGGCTACTCTCTAGGCGCTTCTTCCTTTAATGCTATGGCCTTTGCGGACGATCTTATTTTCGCAGCCTCTACTAAGATAGGCTTGCAGAAACTCCTTGATCGGGCAGTTGACTTCTTCTCTATTCGAGGCCTTTCTATTAATGTAGAGAATTCCTGCTCTTTAGCTCTTGTCCCCTCTGGTCGTGACAAGAAGCTTAAGGTCGAGACTATACGGTTTTCCCTGTACGGGAGGCCTTTGCGTGCTATGACCATCCTGGAAGAGTGGAGATACCTCGGTATCATGTTCACCCCAAAGGGAAGATCTTCTGTCCCTTCTATTCTAGAAGATAGGATCACTTCTTTGAGGAAAGATCCTCTCAAGCCCCAGCTAAGACTGTTTCTCCTTTCCTACTATCTCCTACCTCTCTTTTACCACAAGTTGGTGCTTGGTAGGACATATATCTCGGTACTGTCCCGAATGGATAGAGCTATCCGTTCAGCCGAGAGATCATGGCTCCGACTGCCGCCTGAATCTCCTACTGCATATTCCGATGCGAAGGTGAAGGATGGTGGGCTTGGGGTTCCATCAGTTAGATGGCTGATCTCACGCCTGCGGCTATCAAGACTCGTGCAGTTAGAACTATATTATTCTCTCATCTGCAGAGAAGCTTTCTATAGCCCATTAATACAAGAAGACTTTAGGCGGGCTAACGGCTGGTCCCATTATCAAGGTACTTTAATCGAGTCAGCACCCGCAGAACACAAGAGATGGTGCTTCTTTAAAAGAGTCATATCCGATGCCTCCCCTGCATGATTGGGTAAGGGATGGCACCAGACTCCTCCCTGGTTTAGAGTATATTAACTTTATGAGGACGAGGATCAATACTCTGCCTACTCGAGCCCGCAGAGCTCCATTGAGTAGTGATGACTCCAACTGAAGGGCTGGCTGCCACTACAGTGAGACATTGTCTCATATAGCCCAGTGTTGCTTCCGCACCGGGGTCCGCGTGAGAAGGCATGATGCCGTGGTCTCCGTTCTGAACAACCGCTTTAAGAACAAAGGTTGGGAGACTGCGGTGGAACTACATTATAGCACCTCCGCGGGTTTGCGTAAGGCAGACTTAGTGATTAAAAGAGGTAGTGATGTTTGGGTAGTTGATGCCCAGGTGGTGGGAACAGGGTGCCCACTAGCCTATAGCCATAATAATAAAGTAAATTATTATAAAAATAACCCAGATCTATTTAGTAAGATACGGGAGGAGCATGGGGCAACTCTGAGGTTTACCAGCGCCACCATCTCTTTACTTGGTGTATGGAATGCAGATAGTTATAAGGACTTAAAACAGCTTGAGCTTACGCAAAAGGATATAAACGTTCTTTCCTTGAGGGCACTACAGGGCACACTGGTGGCATGGCGTTGCCACCAGAGAATGACTGCTATGATGATAACTCGAACAGGCATAGGGTGAAACACTTGTAAACGCTTAGGCCTATATTAAGTCTGGAGAAATGTCTGCACGTGATGTAAAGGTAGTACTGCCCATAAACAGTACGATGATTAATAAAAATAAATAAATAAATAAATAAAACATAACAAGTGTGTACCACAAGGATCAGTGCTTGGTCCACTGTTATTCAATCTGTACATTAATGATATTGGGGAGGATTTGACAAGCGACATACAGTTATTTGCTGATGATGCAAAGATAGGCAGGGTAATCATGAATGCTGCTGATATGTAGTGCTTGCAGAATGATTTGAATAAGCTAGAATTGTGGGCATGGGAAAATGGGTGTCAGTTCAGTGTTAGTAAATGTGAAGTCATTCACTTCAACATGATTACCTATCCAATGCCGTATTATATTGGTGGGATTAGGCTAGAAGAAACTGATGAGGCTAGGGATCTTGGAGTCTTAATACATAAGAAGTTGAAGTTCAGGGGCCATGTGGCAGAGATTGCAAATACAACTCAAAAGATAATTGCAATGCTCAAACGAATGTTCACATGTAAAGATAAGGATGTTATTTTGCCTCTTTATAAGGCCTTGATAAGACCTCACTTGGACTATTATGCGCCGGTGTGGTCTCCTGGTTTCCGATGTGATTCTGATATATTGAAGAGAGTACAAAGGTGAGTGTTAAAAATGATATCAGGATTGTGGAATGTTGATTATGAAGACAGGTTTAGAATTTGTAGATTGCAGACACTAGCAAATAGAAGAAAGAGGTGTGATATGATTGAGACTTACAAACTGCTGAAAGGGTCATACAAGATTTCAATTGATGGGATTTTTCAATTTATGGAGGGTAGGGAAAGCAGAGAATGAAGGCTGCCAAGAAAGATGTAAGGGCCAGATTTTTCTCTCAGAGGATGTGTGAGTGGAATGGATTGCCATTGGATGTTGTGAGTGCAAGCAGTGTGAATGAATTCAAGGATAAGTATGATAGCTGGTGTGTATGTGGCCTCCCTCGATGAGTCTCTGACTCCCTGGAGGTCTCTCTTAATAATAATAATAATAATAATATTCCAAAAAATAAAATCTTGGTGAAGTTATTTCGAAATCGCTTTAAGCCAGACCACATGACATCATCACTAAGAGCATATGCTAAGAATTAGTAAATCATACTTCACACTTGTTCCTGCAGAAAGTTGGTTGGTTGATTGCAATTATAAGACCAAGGCTACTAAGGCTATGAGCCTGCTACATTATATCTGTTAACTGCATGTGTACTTCTGCCATCTTTCTTTATATCTGTTAATTGCACGTGCTCTTTTTGTCAGTTTTCCTTTTTTTTGGAATGTAAACCCTTATATTTTGGTATGAGACCGATCACTTACCTTTAGTTTGAAAAGCTCTTATAAAGGTTAGTCGTTGCATACGTAGATAGTATTAGAATCTAATATTTTCCAACCGAAGGATAAATGTCTCATCTTTCTCGCGACTGTGCAACGGAGGCGCACCGGTAAAAATCAATAAATTATAAATTAAATTAAATTAATTTAAAAATAAATAAAATAAAAATAAAAGCTCTTCTTCCCCTTGTGACTTGCTGTTACAAATCTTCCAGGTTGTGGTTACTTAAAGTGGAGTCACAATAATATATAATAATATGAACATGTTACAGCCGTTTTTAAAATTCACCTTCAACTGTTGATTTTTCCATCCTGTCAATGGCTTGTCATGGCGAAGTAATTTGACTTCAAACCTAATTAATACTTTCTTCTCTGATAGGGTAGTTAGACCTTGTTTATATATTCTGTCGACGTATTCTTATTCTCTGTCTGATTTGTCTAGGAAAAATCCAGAATTTCTGATAGTTGTGATCTTGCTTTGTTAGCCGATGTCCTTATTCAATTGGCTAACACATCGTTACCTGAAAAGCCCTTATAAGTATTCTTCACGTCCTTTGAAACTGATCTCTTTCTACCGACCCTGCTGTAGAGGATTCCAGTGACTTCCGGTTTTAAATACCATTCCATTTTTGAATCATAAGTAATTTTAACAAGAGCAGCTAAAGCTTACAGAACGAATCAGCGCCTTTAAAATCCTATCTTTCCATATATAATACGAATGTTTAACATGGTTGCCTCCATTCATAAAATTTGCCAGATTATGCTGTCTTTCAGAGCTTCAGCTTGGAAGTACGTTATCAGTTATACGATATACATCTCTACTTGTCTCGACACTCTACTAGTGATATCACTAGTAGTCCAATTAACCAGTTATGAAAGCACTACTTCTTGATCGCAGTAGTGGCTTCGAAGCAGTGCACTACTGCGAATACTGTAAAAAAAAAAGAAGCAACTATAAGCTAAAAACACATAGTCTAGAAAAGAAAAAAAAAATTCAATCAGTTAGTGAAAAACAGAAATGATCACTGTATCCTATGATATTAGTAGTAAGCTATTCCTCATTGTAAACGTCGCCTGATTAGTGTTAGTATTCATAATTGTCCATCTAATAGCACTTACAGAAAATTTAATAATTAAGGCTTTGATAAGAACCGAGACAGTTGTTTTCTGTGGTAAACGGAAGAGTTGTCAACAACGCAGATGGTAGTTGGAAAGATTGGCCTCCATCTTGATATATCCACACGATACTGAGGTGCACTTAAAAGGTAAATCAATATGTGGAACTTCATATTTTTTTTTACAGTTGAATGTCTCTTAAAACACCTTAAAGATGCGTTTTTATTAAGAAACAAAAAAAACTAATATGCTTAGCTGCTTTTTAGCTATACTGGCTAACTTGAATTCAAACGCATAATCACGATGATAATGATACTTCCATAATATTTCTATGCTGATTATATCCAATAAATAAAGCGGTGAATTTGATTTTAAAAGCTCAGTTTTTCAAACTATATTTTTCAAAAATCGATAGATAAACGTAACTCCTCTTCTAAGAATAGATTTAGGACTACTTTTTAAGTAGTCTCCATAAAAATAAAACAATAAATGGATCACGAGTTCACAGTGTTTCTTAGTTTATGGGTTTTAGTTTCTTGCCAGAATCACATTTGATTTGTATCCTTTATCCAGCCTGTTGCTGTTTTCTACAGAACCAGAATGAATTTTTTTTAATGCTTATTTGCTGTATAATTACAAAGCATCGAAATTATTCCACAAATATTTCGATTAAGTAGTTACTCTCTGGGAAATTGAAAAATTATCCTAGTATTATCTATTTGAATGATCTGAAGGAGTTGAACGATAAAACGTTGCTGAACTACCTTAAATACAAACCTGGAATAAAGTTACTCCAGATAAAAGAAACTCTTAGCTGAAAGGAACCCTTCTCATGACGACAAATTAATATATTCTTTAAAAAAAAGTCGTGCCGAAATTCACCACCAGGGGACGCTTTATGGTGGCCGAATGTATATGTAGTAATTGTTCTTGTGTGTAAGAGTGACACAAGCATAAATAATACATTCACTTCTATTATGCATTCAAATCATATCGCAATACGATACCTCTACGCAGTACCTGAGCAGGTCACAAGACTCGACTGTCAAATGCCCTCAAAGAAGAATGGTCCGGTGATAAACGAAGCTATAAACCCGCACCAGACAATAACGAGTGAATGCAATGGGGTTTGTTGGATTGCATGCGGATTTTGCGTAATCCATACCCGGCATCTGTCAAAGGGCCTAGATCAGGTCGGCAAACCTTTTAGACCATTGACCCCCTTCATGGGATCCATGATCCCTCATCGAACCCATCATATTAAATAAATGAATAAATGTTATCAATAATAAATTTCTCAGTTTAAAAATAATAATTCCTTCACCCTTTTACTTCATTATTGCTTCTCGATAAGAAATATTTAAAGAAAATACTTAAATAAATTTATAAAGCACATTAAAAATTTAAACCCCCTTTTGACCCCCCCCTAGATTTATCTACCCCTTTGATAGCCACATCGACCCCTAGGGGTCGATATTGACCACTCTTTGCCAACCCCTGGCCTAGATAAAGGCCACATCAGTAAAAGCTATGCCATAGGCAAGCATATAATGGAATGCAGTGATCGAGACCACTTCAGTGGTCCCACGTCTGTAAAAAAAAGCCACATCAGCAGGAGCCAGAACAAGAAGATATACCAAGGTTGAAGTGATGCAGAAGTCATATACTTCCCATATACAAATAATGAAAATGTATAACACTTTATTATTAAAATATTCTAGATTAGGGATTAAATTTTAAAAAATTCCTAAGAAATTATATTCTCGTTTAATCTTTTATGCAAGGGTAAGTAAGGTCAACATCCTCAGTACTGCAGCAGTTCTCTGGATTACCTTCACCATACGAGTGAATTATATCCACTCTCTCTCTATATATAAAGATAAGCCGAAATTTGAAACGTCTTTTGTCTCTTCATTGTTTTGAGACTGATTAAGCCGATTAAACCTTTAAGCTGATAAGCTGTTAAGCTGATAAAAACCGAAATTCGAAACGTTTCACGTCCAACAATGTGTTTGCCTTCATTGGACAACAATTTGTTGGACGTTTCAAAACAATGGAGAACCGGCTTACCAGCCCGGAACTCGGGTGGTTGGGCGCCGGGGGTGGGGGAGGAAGATCCCCCTAGTATATATATATATATATATATATATATATATATAATTTTTTTAAGTATAAATAATTCTGATTTAGTGTTCTCAATGGTTTGGTTATCACGAAAAAATAGAACTTTACAAACTCATGCTAAGGGGATATTCGCATCTACATCCTGTCTAAGGAAACATTCACTCAGTTACCGAGATGGACGAATAGCTTAGCTAATAATTAAGATTTTAAATTTATTATTCTTAGATTATTTCACAAAATATGATAATTGCTTATTAGTGGAAATAAAGAAGTTATTCAATGAATGTTATCAATATATCGAATTCTCAGAAGTGATCCTTACTTTTACGAATAGATACAATCTTATTTAAATCTTGGGCAGCAAAGCTGGTTGCCAAATAAATTTTCTGCGTCACTTACGGCAACACACCTTGACAGTACCAAAGCACAATATCAAATTTAATAATAATAATAATAATAATAATAACAACGACAACAACAAAAGAGAACACAGGAAAAAACAGTGAGGCCACTTTCCTTTTAAAGCGAAGTTCTCCTTTGAACTTAGCAATAGCAGAAAGATTATGATTTCCTGCACTTTCTTTAGACGACATTTTGATATTATGTCGTTTTGTCTCTTTGGCTCATTTTTAAAGGAAAACACATCCTTATGTGTTCAAATGCACTGATAAACAAAGAAATAAATAACGCGCACGCACTCTCATTAAGATGAGCGACTTGTTGAGTAAGAGAGTTATGATGAGGATATGATAGTACTCACAGAGAAACTTTGCCAATACCGTCAGAGGTGAAGAACTGTGGCACAGTATTTGTGGACACTGAAACTGTAAATTCAATTGCCGTTCTGTGAACATTAACTTCAACAACAAAAACAACAACATTACAACTTGATAGATAGTCAACTGTTTGTGAGAATGATAATAACTCACTTTATAGATCCAGTGCTTCTGTCTAACCATGTTTGCTAGTCATTTCTCACTACGATTCGCTGGACATCGTGGCATTCTAACGGCAAATCCCAACGGCACTTCATGCATTTCTCTCTACGCTATTCTTGAAGGAAATCTTTCTCGGATAACCACGTGATGAACGAACGTTCTCAGAGCTCGTGTGTTATCGCCACCTTTAGCACGCACCAATCTGTTGTAGCGATTAAAAAAGACGCCCATTCACAGGGATCAATCTACTGGGAGCGGGGAGCGAAAACTTCAATAATAAGGAAGTACTTCAGCATCGCATCCATGAAGCGGTTTCGTATCGTTTTACGAAATCACAAAGGACTAGAACAGTAAATAGAATAAAATCCATATTTTAACCAGTAGATGGAGAAGATGAATTTTTTATGTGTCATTTCTAATTTTAGGACGTCAAAACTTTTTCGGTTACATATGTCTAAATGGTGTCTAAGAGTTGTGTTAGTTAACGTGGTAATTTTCAAACTTTGTTTTTAGCAGTATTGTACTAACACGACTAGTTTAGGAAGGGCGAGCTAACACATTCTTATTATTGGTAGAGAGAGTGACACACTTCTTATCTAACAAAAATAAATATAAAGGTTTGTGTATTACTCCATTTTGTTTTCAATAAACAATTAGAATTAAATGCAATAAATCAAAATCATTTGCCCATAACAGATTCATCATCAGTGGTTTTAACAAGAACCACTGATGATGAATTAATTAGAATTAAATTAGAATTAAATGCAATAAATCAAAATCATTTGCCCATAACAGATTCATCATCAGTGGTTTTAACAAGAACCACTGATGATGAACAATCTCCTTTGCTTGCACACTCATAGAGTCATCATCGGATAGCATTTCACTCTACAACCAACAGATTATAAGTCCGGGCTTGCTAGGCTATGGCATGAATGTTTGTAAAACTCTTTAGATAGGTAGAACTGCCATGCTGATTGGAGGCTTCAGGTGGATTGAAAAAGTTTGTTTGGTCTCTAAAGCAGGGTTTCTAGATTACTTAGCCCTTCCAGGGGGAAAATGTACTATATGTTTATAACCTTTCTTGAGTAGATTCACATAAAAATAATCTGACAGAGTAGGACGATACCTTTGAATAATGCAGAAATGCTGTTGAATAGGCAAGTAAGCAAATACTTAATATTGTGTCAAAAAAAAAAAAAAGTGTCAGATCATGCGGCCGTTTATTCACAAATAGAGATAATTAAGCCATTTAATTTACTTTTTAATTTAATTTAATAGATTTATTTCTACAGTGTAAATGTATCTGTATAAGCGTTAGTTCAGATTTTAGTTTCAGTCGAATGAAAAATGCTTATTAGGTGTTTCTTTAACATCGTAATGTCATTTTAATATATTTCAGTTTTTTTTTTACTAATAACGTTTATTTCATAGTTTTACTTTATTATAATTTTTATAAAAAAAAATGTATAGAATAGATAGCCAGTTTGTATTATGAAACTAGAAAAAAATCACATTTTTATCTGCTCTGATTTCTTTTATTTAGAAAAGGGTTGAAATTAAACATTTTTTGTAACATTAATTTACTGTAATTTAACATAACTGAAATCCTAGCTATGTTTTATAGTTGAATTTAAAACCACACACACACACACACACACACACACACACACACACACACACACACACACACACACACACACACACACACACACACACACACACACACACACACACACACAGAGAGAGAGAGAGAGAGAGAGAGAGAGAGAGAGAAAAAACAGAAAAATAAAAAATAAATAAAGAAAGAAAAATGGAAAGATAAGAAAGAAATAAAATGTTAGGTTCGCAACATAATTCTGAAGAAAACATGTACTCGTATACCATGCATTTCAAAATTTTTCCCGTTTTCTTACCCACCCTTTTTTTTTCCCCTAAATGATCTACGCATTTACACATTCGTTTTTATAAAAGTCTAAGTATTGTTCTGTGTGCTTTACCAAAACGAACTACTCTCAAAGAAGTTCTAGTCTGTGCACATTATTAGATTAATCTGAAGACAGTGACAAGGCTTTGCAGCGTAAATCGTAATTACGGTATATGTCACTGTGTTTACTTCTAAAGTACCTGATAAACAACAAGATCAGCTAGTGTTAACAGTTGATTTGTATTGTTCCGCATTGTATAGATCTGTCAATGTTTGATTGGTATTAACATTGTCAGTCCCATACAATTCAGAACTATACTTAATAACTTTAATACTAGAAAACTAGAAACTGCGCTGTAACGACTCTCGTCTTCTAATAATGTACATGGACTCGAACTTCTTTGACAGCAGTTTGTTTTGGTAAAGCATACCGAATACTACTTCAGGCTTTTACATAAAGTGTAAACACATACATCAGCTAGGGGGGAAGAAGTTGGAAAAGAAAAAACAGGAAAAAAGTTTGAAATGCGTGACATAAATGTTTTTTTTTTTTTTAGACTCATGTTGCGAACCTTCCTTCCTTTCTTTCTCTCTCTTTTTTTTTATTTTCTTTATTGCTTTATTTTTCTACCCTCCCCATCTTTATTTCTTTCTTTCTTTTTTTTTTTTTTTAAATTCCACAGTTAACATTTCCGTTTTGTTGAAGTGCAATAAATTAAAGTTTGCCAAAATAAGAAAAGAAAATAAAACGCGTGATATCCAACTTATCACATTTTTTCTGCATCACTTGAGGTTCTGACCGAAGCGGCACGGCTTATTCTCCTGTGAACTCTGTTTTGTTTTGTTTTTTTCTTTCATTCTGCAAAACGGGAAAACGGCCAGATAATGTGCGTAATTAACAAGCTTAATAACTGGCCTCACCCAACTCTGAGCTTCTGCACATCTGGGGATCAGAAAAAATATATGTATCCCGTCCCGTTTTCGGAGCCTCTGTAGCTCAGTCAATATAGACGAAGCCTTTTGGTTGGAAAGACCCGGGTTCGATTTCCGTCAATGAGGAACCTTTATCTGGTCCCTTTCGACTAAAGGTGAGTTAACCGGTTTCATATGGAAGGTTTTTTCTCCCGGTAACTCGGGTTTTTTCATCCCTCAAAACAGGCAAACCGGTCCTGAATACACACAGCTACAGTCATAAAATATAGTACGGCAAGGAAGGCAAGGGAAACCACCTTGTTCATAATCATCTCCATAGTATGGTAGCATATAGCTACCCCCACCAGCCGTATGGCTGACGGAATAGGATAGGATTCCGTTTTCATTTTGCATGCTAAAGCTAGTGATCTGTTACAAGGTCAAGTGACATTTGTTCTTCTCATAAACTTAATTTTGGCTGAATTTGGTAATATTAGAGCAGTTAATGCATAGTATGTTACGTATACATACTGGCCACTCCATTAGAAACCGTTATTCAGATATACGTAAACGTCAGTTATGCAAAATACTTGGTTACTTACGCCACCACGTTTCTAGGCAACTATTTAAGAAAACTGCTGAGGAAAAACAAAGGATCTTTCTGAGTTTGAAAAAGTGCTTAATATGAGTGCCCTTCTGGCTGGAGCCACGATTTGAAAACAACAGAGCTGACTGGTTTCTCAAAATGTGAGACATCCAAGGTGTTTAATTCAGTGCTCAGTCTGTCAGGAACGAGATCGCCTTGTCTGAGAAGGCTTGTACGGACAAACATAACTTCCTGTGTGCAGCAGTTGACCGAAGCATTTAATGAAGTCTGTTCCAGACCCATATCTCACCGAACTATGCCCAAGAATTTCAGAGGATGGGTATTGGCAGTCGCATGCCTATACGAAAACCATTGATTTCTGTGAAGTTTCTAATTCAGTGGCCGGTATGTGTATGTCATTGCGTGTGTGCTCTCTGGCTGTTCGTCTATTTTATAGGGGAGGGATAATAAATAATTACTGTAATTATATATATATATATATATATATATATATATATATATATATATATATATATATATATATATATATATATATATATATATATATATACAGTGATACCTTGGCTAGCGAATGACCCTGCTAACGAATTTTTCGGGTAACGAAGATTTTTTTCGGTGTTTTTCGGACTCGGCTAATGAATATGGATGCGATTAACGAATGTTTTAGTGAATGCGCGCGCTAACATAAAGCAGCAAACATGAACGGTTGGGCATTCCAGGAGCTTATCTTTTCCATCTGTATGTGTGTGTGTGACAAAGAAATGAGCTAACCACATCACACAGGTGAGACCCATCAACCCGACTGGGTTGTTTACGTTCGAGACAGCGAGAAGTGAGACGCCTCATACCAGTGTCAGGTGACATTTAAAAAATGCTGCACTACTGGGAATAGTTTCAGTCTTTGGCTACAAAGTGGCATCCCAACAAAGCTGAAATGAACAGACTTTGTGCCTTGGTTGAAGACACGTGTCTGAATCACTTTAAAAACATTCTTAAAAAAAGAGAAGTTCAATCAACTTTGGACAGATTTTTGACTTCTCCTTTAGCAAAGAGACAGAGGCCAGCTACTGAAGAAGAGGAGACTTACCTTGAATAAACTTTGAAAAATTGGAAGAAGAATAGTAAAAACGTGTTGTACATATTTTCAGTTTAATAAAGTGTATATAATAGTGTAAAGATCAGTTTTTCATTCTACTTTTCATTCTCGTTCATCTAACTGGGTAGCTGTTCATCTCAGCATTTGGTGAGTTTTTGCCCTTTTATAGTGTACTTTTTACTATTTTATAAAACTTATCTTTCAATAGATAAGTTATATATATATATATGTGTGTGTGTGTGTGTGTGAGTGTGTGTGTGTGTGTGTGTGTGTGTGTGTGTGTGTGTGTGTGTGTGTGTGTGTGTGTGTGTGTGTGTGTGTGTGTGTGTGTGTGTGTGTGTGTGTGTGTGTGTGTGTGTAGAAAGTTTTTTTACCTTGGGTATATATTATATTAAAGATACCAAGCAATTTTATAAGCTAGGTTTTTAATCCTTTTTCCTAAGTACTTCACCCTTGGCATTTTTTAGGTCTGGCTCCCACTAACGAGACCTCAATAAAGGTCGAAACCGGTCTGGGTAGTGACCATTACCTTAATGCATAGCGTCATACATCTCCGCAAGGAAATGTGCTTTGCATTAGGGGAAAATTCTAAGGAAAGTGATCAGATCTTACTCCACCTTTACAAGGAGTTGCCTAGTGTTGCACTACGTGCAGCCACAAACTTGACTTACTTGTCTGTTTGCTTACTTGGGAAAAAGGATTAAAACCTAGCTCATAAAATTGCTTGGTATCTTTAACATATATATATTGGGTCACAGCAAAATTCATAATTATATCATTTAACTTAATTCTCTGCAGTTGTCCAAGATTAAGGGAGCAGAATTTACACCGACTCTTCTGTGTCGTTGGGTATGGTGGATGTAGTTTACGGCTATGTCATTGCGTTGATTTCCTATGAAACTTTACAGAAAGGCCCATTGAACAAGTTTTCTTACTTGGTCAATTTCGACGATGCCCTTGGTTGAAAAGCTAGGTTCGAATCCTGGGTAGGATACGAAAAACCTCAAATGACGATAATCTCATATGCACAGGTTCGCAGGTTTCCCTCTCTGAAACTTTGGTTTTTCTTTGTTGTCTGTTTCATAAAACAGACAACAAACTAGCAAGTAAGAGTATAGTGTATTACGTCTGTGAATTCCGTGTGAGTTCTAGTAATATTCCTGTAATTTCAAACATCGACATCTGTCATTGATCATTATTATTTGTTTTACACTAGAATTCAATTTCCAATACAGATTGGAAATTGAATTCTAGTGTAAAAGAGACTCTATTTTCTTAAAGAGACAGACCCTGTTTCTTGGCATACCGCTGTTATCGATATATCCATTGTTCAATGTTTAGCACACTATCTTATTGCATTAATTTTTCACTACAGGCCACTACGAGCGCTCAGCACAACATAGTTTGATTCGCTGGAAAAAAAAGTTTAATTTTGCTCTTGTTACTATAGTACAGTGATGTTCAACCTTTTTTACTACGCGAGCTACTTTTCAATAAAAAGTTATTCGACGATCTACTCTCTTATATAGATCATGTTCCCCTAACCTGATATCTGATTACGCACAAATAAACAACTAAAAAAAAATACACAACTAAAAAAAAATACACAACTAAAAAATTTATTTGTGTATTTAAAAATTTATTTATCACTTTTAATTATTTTAATACAACAACAACAACAAAAAAAAAAAAAAATATATATATATATATATATATATTGCAATAAAATATTTATTTCTCTATTTTGGAAAACCAAAGTTAGAAAAAACAACAGATTGATTACAAACTCACAAGTTACATGAAATACTGGTTGATTAAAAAAAAAAAGTTAATGTGAAATTTGGCATTGTTCGGACCTCGCAATATTTTCATAGTCAAGTTGATATGAACACGTGGCCAATCGCAGACAATCATCCAAATGATCATTTGTAATTATAAGATGGATGGCTTGCATTTGAATGGTTACGGTGTAAGAAGACTTGAGAAAGTGTTGCTGAATGTAGTGGATGTGCAAATTCAGGGAAATTAGATTTGTTAGGGGGGGGGAGTAGAGATACAGTCCTTATGGAGGCAGTTGAATGTAAGAATGAATATAATATGCCAGAGCAAATAAGGACAACAAATCTGAGTGGGATAGTTAATATAAGGCATCAAGGTAGGGTTGGGGCTAATGGGGGTCTTAAATTCATGTACACTAATACTAGGAGTATTAGGAACAAGAAGGAAGAGTTTCTGGCCATGGTTGGCACTTCCAGACCACAGGTTATAGGTATTAGTGAAACATGGCTGACTGTAGATGATATAACTAGTGGGATTGAATGTGATGGGTATAGTGTGTTCAGGAATGACAGAGAGAATAAAATAGGGGGAGGAGTATTGTTGATGATAGCTGATGAGCTCCAGCCAAGGAGAATAGAAGTTGAATTGCAGGATAGAGAAAAGAGCACATTTGAGGCCATTTGGTGTGAGATTGTGGCTAGCAGAACTAAATATACAATTGGGTGCTGCTATAGACCAGGTGATGGAAAAGATGGTGGTGACAGTATGCACAAGCAAATAGAAGAAATGGGTGGAAGGAGGGTGATTATTATGGGAGATTTCAACTATGGTCGCATTGATTGGAGTGAGGAGAGGACACATGGGAGGAAGGAACTGGATTTTATGCGGTTATTAAGGGATAACTATCTGCGACAGCATGTAATGGAAAATACTAGGGGTCAGAGAGTGCTTGACCTAGTAATTCCATCTGAGGATTTGGCTGTAACAAATATGACCACATTGCCACCAATCGGTGAGAGTGATCATAGGGTCTTAACTTGGGAGGTGGCTAAAGGTGCAGAATTTTCAATTAAGACAGGGTACATGTGGAATTATCGGGCTGGAAAGTATGACAAGCTTAGGAGTTTGATTGGTTCAGTGCCATGGAATGTACAACTGCAAGGACTAGAAGTTGATAGTGCATGGGAGGTAGTTAAGAAGTGCTTGCATGAAGCAATGGCTGACTGTATACCTAGAGTCCGAATAATAAATCAAGTAGGGGTTAAATGGATGAATAACACCACTAAGCTTGAGTTGCAAAAAAAGAAACAACTATGAAGGGAATTTAAGGAGAAGGGTGACTGGCAGGCACATGAATGATATAAAGCGCAGGCCAGAAGGGTGACGAGTGTGGTAAGAAAAGCAAAAAAGGATTACGAAAGAACATTGGCCATGCAGGCTAAAGAGAATCCTAAACAGTTTTTTAGATATGTAGCAAGTAAAAGGAAAAATGTACATGGCAGATTGATTTTAAAGAATGCTGATGGTAGGGAGGTAACTGAATCAGTTGAGATAGTTGAGTTACTGAGTGAGCACTTTGCAAAAGTATATCATCCAGGTGGTGACATTGCAGAAACGAATAAACCAGTAGATTATACGGGAATTATGGTTAATGAAGTGGAGGTGAATAGTCTATTGCATAACCTCAATGTCAATACATCTGTGGGATTGGATGGTATACCAGCTCGTGTTGTACGAGAAGCAGCTAAAGAATTGTCAGTACCCTTGACCATTTTGTTTAATTTGAGTCTCGGGTCTGGGTTAGTCCCGAGCGGGTGGAAAGAGGGGAAAATAGTTCCACTGCATAAAGTGGTTCCAAGACTGCTGTTGTAAATCACCGACCGATTAGCATATCAGGAATCATTGTCAAGGTCTTAGAGAAAATAGTCAAGAGGAAAATACAAGATTGGATAGAACAAAATGGAATACTGTATAGGGGACAGCATGGTTTTGTGAAGGGTAGGTCATGCCTCAGTAACTTGCTCACGTATTATAACACAGTGACGGCTGAACTGGATAAGGGTAATGGGTTTACGGTGATTCTACTGGACCTTGCCAAGGCCTTTGACAGGATTCCACATGGAATTCTAATCAGTAAATTGCAGCATATGGGAATGGACATAGGGTTGGTGAGATGGATAGGAGGGTGGTTGACGGAGAGATATCAGAGAGTGGTTTACTCGGGAGTAGAGTCCACAAGACGGCCTGTGACTAGTGGTGTGCCACAAGGATCTGTTCTTGGACCACTGCTGTTTAATTTGTTCATAAATGATATAGGAAATGATCTGAGAGGAACAGTTCATTTGTTTGCCGATGATGCGAAGTTGGGTAGGGCAATAGTGAATGCAGATGACGTCAAAATTTTGCAGGATGATTTGGATAGATTGGAGGTCTGGGCTAAGGAGAATGGATGTCAGTTTAATGTGGCAAAATGTAAGGTTATGCATTTTGAAGTGAAAAGATTGGCGGCAGTTTACTGCATTGGTGGAACCGTGCTCCAGGAAATTGATGAGGCACGAGATTTAGGAGTGTTGGTAGATAAGGAATTGAAATTTAGGGGACACATTGCAAAAGTGACCAAAACAGCTCATCAAATCACTTGGTTGCTGAAGAATACGTTGACAAGCAGAGACAAGCAGGTTATTGTTCCTCTGTATCGAGCCTTGATAAGACCCCATCTAGACTACTGTGCTCAGATTTGGTCACCTAGGTTTCTTCTTGATGGGGAGGAGGTGGAGAGGATCCAGAGGCGAGTGACCAAGATGATAGCAGGTCTGTGGAATGAACCGTATGAGAACAGGTTGAGGATTTGTGGGTTGCAAAAATTGGTTGATAGGCGGAGAAGGGGAGATATGATTGAGACATTCAAATTACTGAAGGGTTTCTATAAAATTAATTCAGAAGATATTTTTGAGAACAGGGCTGGCGGTGGGAGGACTAGGGGACATCCATGGAAACTGGGCAAAAGTGTGGTTAGTAAAGGTGTTAGAGCTGGGTTCTTTACTTTTAGAGTAGTGAATGAGTGGAATGCGCTCCCTGAGTCTGTGGTGGATGCTGTGACAGTGAATGAGTTTAAGGCGAGGTATGATAGATACTGTATGAATGTCAAATAGTTGTGATGAATATGATTTGGGGCCTCCCTCGATGAGTCTAATGACTCCCTGGAGTTTCCCGTAATAATAGTAATAGTAATAGTAATTTGGCTTCTTAATGACTGTCATATTTGAAAATGCGGATTCTGACAAGTATATCAATCCGAAACACGACAGAATTTTTCGCGCAATATCAGTTAATATTGGGAATTTTTCATGTGCATACTTCCAAATGACTTCATTGTTTATTGATTTTAAATTTGTAAACTATTCTGAATGTTTTATTATCTCAAGTTCTACTTCATCTTGGTATATCAAATAGACCACTAATTTTATTAGAAATTTCTGTGATGTTCAAGTTTTCTTGAAATGGATTATTGATAAAAGATGCAATCATTTCAGTTTTATTAAAATCTTTAAATCTTGAATTTATTTCTTCCTCAACTAATTCTATTTCACGAATAAATTATTTTAAATCATAGCGAAGCATTTCTTGATTTTGTTTAAATTTTTTTAATAAATATAGGAGATGTCTAAATTCGCGGTTATTTATATTTTTCTTTGATAAAAGTAAGTATTGTTGGAAAGTTTTTATTGAACTTAACATGTCAATTAAATTTTTATCTCTACCTTGTAACTCTAAATTTAAATTGCTTAATTTCGTACAGAAATCTACTAAAACTGATAAGTGTAACACCCAGGGGCGCGCCGGTCATATGTGCAATGTGTGCGACGCACACAAACGCCAGGATAGTAAACGCGCCAAAGAGGAGGAAATACTTTTAAAAAAAATGTTATTTTAAAGTGATTTTTATTGAAGGGGGAGCGGGGATAGGGGCGCCAACTAAAGTTTTGCACACAGGCGCTGGACACTACTGCGGTGCTACTGGGTATAGGGGCACCGACTAAAGTTTTGCACACGGGCGTCGGACACTACTAGCGCGCTCCTGGTAATAACCATCTTTTATCATTCAATTGTGGATAAATATCTCCTTTTTCATCAAGAAAAATTTTTATATCGTTAATTAATACAAGAAATCTTTCTAAAAATTGACTTCTGCTGAGCCAGCGAATATTATTGTACAACAGAAGTTCCTTATCATCATCTGCCTGAAATTAAATAGCCGCCGTTGTAGGGCTTTTCCTCAAACAGAATTTACAATTTTAAATAATATCCAAAACGTCTTTTGTGTTTAATCTTTTACTACACAGTACTTGTTGGTGAATAATACAGTGGTACGTTAAAAAATCTGGATATTTGTCATCGTTTTTAAATAATGAAATGAAGGCTGATTTATTACCTATCATTGCAGGAGCACCATCAGTAATAATAGACACAAGTTTAAAAAGCGGAAGTTTGTGTTGTTTCACAAATTCATCAAATACCGAAAAAATGTCTTCTCCCCTAGTCCTTCCCAATAATGGTATAATTTTCAAAAGTTCTTTACTTGAATAATCTTGAAATACCATGCGAATAAATACCATTAACTGAGCAATATCAGTGAAGTCGTTTGAGTCATCAACTTATAATGAAAACGCAACACACTGGTGAATGTCTGACATTAACCCAGCCTGGAAACTTTTCTCCGGCAATTGGAACTCTTCCTTTTGGCAATTTGAAACCTTGTCGCGGCTTAGAAGTATCTCTCTAGGGACGTCTCGAACCGAGAAGCTCCTTTCTCGAAGCGGGAAATTCCTCTCCCAAGCAACGTGGATCTGGACAATCTTTCTGACCACGACTTTGGACCGGGCGGCCTCCTCTCTGATAGCAATTCTGGAACTGGGACCCCTTCTGCTTGCTTTAGTCCCTTTTTATTAGACCTCCTCTGAGACCTCGCATGAAGTTTGGCAACCCCAAAGAATCGGTATGAGTCTTTCATCTTAAGTTTCAAGTTCGGCACGCCTTTTGTTCTCCTCCGATTTCTTTTGATTGTAAGGTGCCGGCCATCGGAAAGTTGTTTGAACTCTTTCTGACTGACTACGGAGATGTTTACACTTAGAGCCTGCAAGCCTTTCTCATACATACAAGTTTCAATAACAATCTTTCTAATGCCGCCCTGTATAGCTTCGGCGACAAAAACATTGCCTTTGTTTTTAACACTAACATATTCTTATTAAAGCAGTATATACAGTTAGCTTCAAAAGAGTTATTTACCAAAGCATCTAATACAAACTATACCGAGACGAGCAAAGTTTATTTTTTTACAATATTCACATGGGACTTAACCTAAGTAAAAAATCGATGTAATGTGCTTTGGAATATTTAATATTTAAGCCAATCGAGTTTTTACACTTTGCTTATAATCGTATTCACTCTGCTCGCTGTTTGACTTCCACTGATCCAAATTAATTCATTTACCCGGATTTATAAGAAAATTACTGATTTGATGATTTTAACGAAAAATAAATAAACAATAGCAATACACTTAAAGCGAATTAAAAATAATACAAAATAATGATAAACAAAATATTATTTTTTCAGTTTTAATTAAATTTGTAAGTAAGGAGGAATGCACAAGAGATTGACCAAAAATCGCTCTGCGATCGATCTCTTGTGTACTACTTCCGGGTAAATGAATTAATTTGGATCAGTGGAAGTCAAACAGCGAGCCGAGTGAATACGATTATAAGCAAAGTGTAAAAACTCGATTGTAGCTTAAATATTAAATATTCCAAAGCACATTACATCGATTTTTTTACTTAGATTAAGTCCCATGTGAATATTGTGAAAAAATAAACTTTGTTTGTCTCGGTATAGTTTGTATTAGAGCTTATGTTTTTGTAAATAACTCTTTTGAAACTAACTGTATATACTGCTTTAATAAGAATATGTTAGAACATAGGTTCCCAACGTGGGCGGTACCGCGCCCCTCACCCCAGTGGGCGCTGAACCTTCTAGGGGGAGGGGGGTGCTATAGTGGGATTAGAAGCATTTGGGGGCGGTCTAGGGGTCGGTGGCTCTTTATAGAAGAAATTAAAAATATATATTTAAAAATTAATTATTTTAATTATTTTTAATTTTATTTTATGATTTTGCGGTTAGATAATCATTTAAAATTTAAATATTGCATTTTAATTCATCTTATGGCCGTCTTACACGATCAATTATTTATCAATTTTCTATTTCAATTATTTAATCATTTGAAAATTTACCATGTCAGATAGAAATAGATGTCAATTTTCTATGTCAATGAGGAAATAGAGCATGTATATATGTGTGTATAATAGGTTATGTTTACAGTAGCAAATATATTCGTTATATTTCATTTCAAAATATATATTAAATCACTTTTCTAATTGATTTGTATAAAAATAAACCCAATTTTATATAATTTAATATTACGAGTAAAAATAATAATGGCAAGAAAGAAATAAAATCGTAAATTTTAGTTAGCCTAGTTAGTACTAACTTATATTGCTAACTAGAGGGAAAAAACAAAACAAATATTATTCGAAACTTATTATACTGTTTTCTGTGGTTATGTTTTGTAGGTTTGTTGTTTATATCTTGTGTAATTATTTTATTTATTAATTATTATTTATAATTATTCGGACAATGTCGTGGTCGGACGAACAAAATGCGCTTGCGTGCAAAATAAAAAATTGAACGTGTCATACAGGATATTTTAACTTCTATTTTTTATATACTTAAAAAAATTATTAATTTTTTGCTATTGTAAAAATTGATCGTGCCATACAGGCTTTAGTCTATCCACGCAGCAGACGAGTCTTAACTAGTAGTATGTCGGTCAACTATTACGTAGGTAATTCACTCAATTGAGCATGTTTTGACAGGAATATGGGTGCTTGCAGTGACTTGTTCAAAGCACGAGTACGATGGTATCTCAAACAAGTCAATGCATGCAAGTCGATTCAGGCTAGATTTCAATCTATAAATACTAGTGGTTTAGGAATAAGTTTCGTTATTTTTTGTGTGCTTTGCCAACAATCATCAGTCAAAACTGTAATAGATAAATGGGGTCATACAAAGTGTAAATTAAATCTTTTATTTTGTGAATATTTTTGCAAATTTTATTACTTCATTATGTCTGAATATAAGAAGAAATGTCGACAGTACGGTATTGAGTATTTGAAATATGGTTTTATTCAGTCTCCTACGAACCAATTATTACCCATGTGCTTGATTTGCCCAAAAGTGTTTTCAAATGAAGCAATGAAGCCTTCTAGGCTACAAGAGTATTATTTGACTAAAATGCATGCTGACAAAAAAGGATAAAGATTTGTCCTATTTTCAAGTACTACAAGAAAAATATTTTAAACGTCTAACTATATCAAAACTTTTTACGTTGTCCACTAAACAAGATAATGACGGATTACAAGCTTCTTGTAATATTTCATTATTAATCGCAAAAGCTGGAAAACCACACACACAATTGGTGAGGAATTAATCTTGCTGGCAGTAAAAGAAGTAATAAACATTGTGCTTCACAAGCCAGCGTCAGATATCATGAAGAAAATTCTTTTGAGCAATAATTCAGTGGAAAGAAGAATCGATGAAATAGCTGAAGACGTTGAAAAATCATTGTGCGATTATTTGAAGACATGCCAATTTTCCATTCAACTCGATGAATCAACTCTCCCAAATAATGAACCACTACTCTTATCATACGTACGATTCATAAAAGAAGAAAAAGTTTGTCAAGAATTATTTGCTAAAAACTTGGAAGCGGATACAAAGGAAGAATCAATGTTTAATATCATGAATAAGTTTTTTCAAGAGAAAGACATTCCCATTCGTAATATTTTGTCTGCTGCTACTGATGGTGCTCCAGCAATGACAGGGCGCCATAAGGGTTTCATAGCGCATTTGAAACAAGCAGTACCAAATGTACTCGCTATACATTGTGTTCTTCATCGTCAACATTTGGTTGCGAAAAATTTAAGTGAACGCCTGCACACGTCGCTCCATTACGTTATTAGAGTAGTCAACAAGATTAGAAGCAATTCATTGAGTGACAGATTGTTTAGCCTACTTTGTAGTGAAAACGATGAAGATTTCAATCGTTTGCTGCTTCACACAGACGTTCGCTGGCTTTCAAAAGGTATTTGTCTGAATCGATTTTACAGTTTCTTTGATTCAGTACTAGAGTTCCTAGAAAACAGAGACGACGGATTGCGGGCCAACCTGATTACATCCAAAAATGACATCGCTTATTTGACAGACCTCTATAAAATATTTAATGAAGTCAATCTACAACTACAAGGTGATGAATTGAATTGAATTAAAACAAAAAACGTTATTGCCGCTTTTGTAGGGAAACTTCTTCTGTTCAAGCGGAATATGGGCCGAGGGGAATATAGCCACTTTTCAAATTTATCAGCAGTGTCTCTCAAAAAGGAAGATTTACTTACATACTGCCAACACTTGGAAGTTCTCCATGCTGATTTCATTGAGCGATTCAAGGATAATCTAAACATGAATATACCAAATTTGGTTCTAGATCCTTTCTCACATGTAAGCACAGCAGGATCATCAAATTTAGAAGTGGAACTCATAAAACTCACAACAAATGAAGAACTAAAAATAAAATTCAAAACTGGATACCAAGAGGTCTGGCTTCAAAAATCAATACCGACACTGTTCTCTGGATGATGGGAAATAGTGCAGAAATTTTTAATTCCATTTCCATCTTCTTATTTGGCTGAGCGTGGGTTTAGTGCTGTAGTGAATTTACTATCTAAGAAAAGGAACCGATTGCATATAACTGAGCGTGGCGATTTACGACTGTTTTTAACGAAAGTTGAACCCGATATTAACAAACTTTTAAAAATGCACCAGGCTCATCCTTCACATTAATTTGTTATTTTTTCTTTGTATTTTTACTTCGTAAGCTTGAAATAAACCATCTAATACATTTGATGGTGTTTTAATTATTACAATGAGATTCTTACTAATGTAATGCAATCTCTTAATATGTATTCCGAATTTTCATATTTAAAACATTGTATGAAACTGTTCATAATGTTATTCGAGCATACATTTTACAATCTTTACATCTGGGCTACGTTTCACCAAAGTCGGTATAGCAATAACTGTGTTCAAGATGAAGCAGATATTGGACACTTCTTTTTAAAAATTTAACGGCATAAGCAGTAATGTATCATTAGTTGCTATTTACGTCAAAAATATCAAACGGCTTGAACGCGGAAAACTGTTATAATGGGGGGGTTACAAAATTTATGTCTTGCAAAGTGGGCGGTGGCGCGAAAAAGTTTGGGAACCTATGTATTAGAGTGTTAAAAACAAAGGCAATGTTTTTGTCGCCGAAGCTGTACATGGCGGCATTAGAAAGATTGTTATTGAAACTATGTATGAGAAAGGCTATCAGGCTCTAAGCATAAACATCTCCGAAGTCAGTCAGAAAGAGTTCAAACAACTTTCCGATGGTCGGTAACTTACAATCAAAAGAAAGCAGAGGAGAACAAAAGGCGTGCCGAACTTGAAACTTAGGATGAAAGACTCATACCGATTCTTTGGGGGTTGCCAAACTTCATGCGAGGTCTCAAAGGAGGCCTAATAAAATGGGACTGAAGCAAGCAGAACGGGTCCCGGTTCCAGAATTGCTGTCAGAGGGGAGGCCGCCCAGTCCATAGTCGCCGTCAGAGAGACTGCCCGGATCCACGTTGCTTGAGAGAGCAGTTTCCCACTTCCAGAAAGGAGCTTCTCGGTTCGAGAAGCTCCTTTCAAATTGCCGAAAGGAAGCGTTAGAATTCCCGGAGAAAAGTTTCCAGGCCGGGTTAATATCAGACATTCACCAGTGTGTTGCGTTTTCATGACAATTTGATGAATCAAACGACTTCACTAATATTGCTCAGTTAATGGTATTTCAAGATTATTCAAATAAAGAACATTTGAAAATTATACCATTATTGGGAAGGACTAGGGGAGAAGACATTTTTTCGACAATTGATGAATTTGTGAAACAACACAAACTTCCGCTTTTTAAACTTGTGTCTATTATTACTGATGGTGCTCCTGCAATGATAGGAAATAAATCAGGCTTGATTTCATTATGTAAAAACGACGACCAATATCCAGATTTTTTAATGTACCACTGTATTATTCACCAACAAGTACTGTGTAGTAAAAGATTAAACACAAAAGCTATTTTGGATATTACATTTAAAATTGTAAATTCTGTTTGAGGAAAAGCTCTGCAACAGCGGCTATTTAAATTACAGGCAAATGATGATAGGGAACTTCTGTTGTATAATAATATTCGCTGGCTCTGCAGAAGTCAATTTTTAGAAAGATTTCTTGCATTAATTAACGATATAAAATTTTTTCTTGGTGAAAAAGGAGATTTTTTATCCAAAATTGAGTGATAAAAGATGGTTGTTACACTTATCATTTTTAGTAGATTTCTGTACGAAATTAAGCAATTTAAATTTAGAGTTACAAGGTAGAAATAAAAATTTAATTGAAATGTAAAGTTCAATAAAAACTTTCTAAGAATACTTACTTTTATTAAAGAAAATTCTTCACTATGATTTAAAAAACTAATTCGTGAAATAGAATTAGTCAAGGAAGAAATAAATTCAAGATTTAAAGATTTTAATAAAACTGAAATTATTGTATCTTTTATCAATAATTCATTTCAAGAAAACTTGAACATTTTTCTTGAAATTAATGTTTTTTATATCAAACAGAAAAATGAACATTTTTCTGTTTGATATAAACCAAGCTGAAGTAGAACTTGAGATAATAAACATTCAGAAAAGTTTACATTTAAAATCAATAAACAGTGAAGTCATTTGGAAATATGCACATGAAAAATTCCCAATATTAACTGATATTGCGCGAAAAATTCTGTCGTGTTTCGGATCGACATACTTGTCAGAATCCGCTTTTTCAAATATGACCGTCATAAAAAATCAATTAAGAAACCAAATTACAAATGATCATTTGGATGATTGTCTGCGATTGGCCACTTCTTCATATCAACTTGACTATGAAAATATTGCGAGGTCCAAGCAATGCCAAATTTCACATTAACTTTTTTTTTTTTTTTCCATTCAAATAGCATTTCCTGTAACTTGTGAGTTTGTAATCAATCTGTTGTTTTTCTAACTTTGGTTTTCCTAAGTAGAGAAATAAATATTTTATTCCAATATATATATATATATATATATATATATATATATATATATATATATATATATATATATATATATATATATATATATATATATATATATATATATATATATATATATATATGTGTGTGTGTGTGTGTGTGAAAAAAATTGAATGACTAGAACCGAGATTTAATTAAAAAGGTTTTAATATAAACACACTACTAGTTTCACATAAATTATCAAAAGTTCTAAAAAAATACAATATCAGAACCTTGTTCACTCCACTTCCAAAGATCCGTTCCTTAATTAGCCACCCAAAACCTTGTCATCATCAACTCAAATACCCTGGGTATATAAAATATTATGTGACTGCGATATTCCTTATTTCGGGCAGACAGACAAATCTGTCGAAATGCGTATGGAAGAACACATGAGAGACATTACTTACAAGAGACAGCGAGCAAGTGCATTATCAAGTCATATCCTTTTCTCGGCTAATCCTAATGATGATAACCAAAGTCACAAAGTCTGCTGGGAAAAATCTACAAACATCTTCCGTTGCAGTGACGAAATAGAGAGAAAAATTGTGGAATCGAGAGAAATCATCTTCAATCCTGTTCATCTAAATAACAACTTAAGCTACAGCCTCCCAGATAGTCATTCAGCTGTAATCATGTACTGGCGTTCACGTGATGTAGCAAGCACGCACTCTGCCAACAATGCAACAAATGAAAGAGCAGCTTCAAATACAACTACAACATTTTCATGCTAATTATGTATAAAGACTGTCTATGTTGTTCATAGTCTTTTAACCCTCAATGTTTAGTGTTTTTTCTTTTATAATGTCACCTGAAGAAGGCTGTTACAGGCCGAAACTAGTAGTGTGTTTATATTAAAACCTTTTTAATTAAATCTCGGTTCTAGTCATTCAATTTTTTTCATAAAACTATGTATGTTAACCGAGTCAATGATCATTCTGCCATATATATATATATATATATAAATTGTTGTATTAAAATATTTGTTGTATTAAAATAATTAAAAGTGATAAATAAATTTTTAAATACACAAATAAAGTTTTTAGTTGTTTATTTGTGCGTAATCAGATATCAGGTTTGGGGAAACGTGATCTATATAAGAGAGCAGATCGCTGAATAACGTTTTATAGAAAAGTAGCTCGCGTAGTAAAAAAGGTTGAACACCACTGGTATATGCTGTGTTCATCGTATTGTCGTTTTATAACAACCCTAAGTTGCCTCAACACCTCTCAAGGGGTGTTCAGGCTATTATGACCACTACATAATAGCCTGAACCATTATTAATCTCCTATTAGCAATTTTCCTCCAAATCAATCTATTACTTTTGAGCACTCCAATATTGTCATATCTAACATTTCTTTCTTTAAGGTACTTCTGACTGAATCAATCCATCTAGACCTTTGTCTTCCTCTGGGTTTCTTTTCTGCCATCTTGACTTCAAACAAATGTTTTTCTAACCTTTCTTCACCCATTCTGTTCAAGTGGCCATACTACCTTAGATGAGCTCTACTCACACGTTCTTGAACGCTAACAATGTCAAGTTCCTTCCTAATATCTTCATTTTAAATCGGATTCTGCCATTGATGCCATCTGTTAGCTCATTAGCGCTTTATTTCTAACATACTCTCAGATCCATACTTAAAACTGATTTCAACATTTTCTTGTATACTGCTAGTTTGATTACTTAAATATAAAGAGCTAATAAGCTTCATTTCGGCGATATAAACATTATTTAAATTAAGGGGATATTAAATCCCACGTTGTTTTAAAACCGAATAAGAAACTCAAAGATTGGAATCAGAGAGTTTCTTGCCGAATATAGTAAACTATAAAGTATCGGCGACCACTAGCGTGAGATAATGCAAGTGACCCTAGTACGTAGTACAATACCGGACAACTCGTAGCAAAGGTGGTGAAGTTCTGATCGCTATTCTTAGGTATTTCCCATAATGTAAATTAATAATAGCGATCAGAACTTCACCACCTTTGCTACGAGTTGTCCGGTATTGTACTACGTACTAGGGTCACTTGCATTAGCTCACGCTAGTGGTCGCCGATACTTTATAGTTTACTATATTCGGCAAGAAACTCTCTGATTCCGATCTTTGAGTTTCTTATTCGGTTTTAAAACAATGTGGGATTTAATATCCCCTTAATTTAAATACTAGTTTGATGTTTTATCTAATTTCTCTCTTCTTCTTCATCATCATCATCAGCAGCAACAGTTTTCTTCATTCCACTGCTAGACGAATGGCTCTCCGTGTTTCTTCCATTTGGGCTGATCTTGTACAGCTCTCCAACCTAAATGCCCATAACATCTTGTTATCTTATCGTCCCATTTTACCACTGTCTACCTGGTTTCGCTAACTAGTTGTTGGTGGCCATTCTGTTTTCTTTATCCATTTGATGTCAGACATTCTCAGCATATGCTCTACCTAGCGCCATTTCTTGCCTTTTATTATTAAAGCAATGCTCATTACCTATTATTCTACTATACAGCTGATAGAAAGCTATCAGATCTCCCAATACGTTTGGTCAGCTTAGACGATTAGACCAAAAACCTCCATGAATATGAAATTTTTTCTTATTCCATATACATTTATTCAGCTGGCTTCCCACCATACCAGCTTCGCTTATTCCGCCTGTCTATTTTCAAATTTAATTTTCGATCTTCACTAAAAACCGTGCCTAAATAGTTGAAATATTTTACTTATTCTGTGATATATACAGAGTGATCAAAATTCAAGTATATCCTGTTTAAGACCTTGTGGAGCATCACCCAGTGATCCAAATGCTGCGAAACTTAGCAGGAATACATTGGACATCATGCGGAAGCCACATCTGAGGAAAGCAGTTCCAAAATTCACCCAATGGTGCTGTATGGTGCCCGTATTTAGATGTATACCCGAATTTAGATTGTGTGTGTGTGTGCGTGCGTGTGTCAGAAAAGTGACACAAGCATAAATAACACATTTTCATTCACTTCCATTATGCATTCACGATCTGTACTGCTCAATGCTCAATGTCACAAATTACATCCTTTGCACAGTGTGTTCAATGGCAGAACGCAGCTATTCGGGAGTGATTGATGTTGCATACATACTGAGTTATGCTGTCTTTAAACGCTATCAGATCATGGCAAGTTATTAGGATGATCCCAATAAATCCTGTTCTTGAGAAATCTATAGAACCAGAAGTCACAGGAAGTCAGATTAACGAGGTGGCCATGTAGTGGAAAACGCAGGGCTGATCATTCTAGATTCCAGGAAATGTTCTTCAAGAACCTCCTGAACAGATCGACCGAAGTGTGCAGGGGCCCCATCCTGTATGAAGATGAGTAAATCCATGCACACACGCTGCTGTAGCTATGGCACAACAAAATTCGCATGCGATATCATATCATATCTTATCTTATCATCCAGAAAAGGTTTTATGCTGCAGAACTACAAAACAGGAAATTATGACCAACTAAAGAGTATACCGAATTTCGTAGAATGGGATCGGTTGCTGGATGGGAAGAATATCGACGGTGCATGGGAAGCATTTAAAAAATACTTAAATAATACAATATCAGAATATGTCCAGAGAGTTCGAAGAATAAATAGGGTAGAAGTCAAATGGACGTGTAATCTTTTTGAGCAAGAAATTCGTAAGAGAACGATGCTGTGGAAGGAACACTCTGTGCATAAAGGTGATGTCTGTTATGAAAATTATAAGCAGCAGGCTAGAAGAGTCACAACTGTTGGATGGAAAGCTAAGTCTGAGTATGAAACGAAACTCTCTTCATGCTAAAGACAACCCACAAATATTCTCTAGATACGATGCTAATGAAATAAAGAATGTATATGAAAGAATAAGTCTTCTAAATGTAGATGGCGTGAGGGGCTGCAGATGCAGAAGAGGTTGTTCAACTAATGAGTGCCCATTTTGTTAAAAGCTATCAAACCGGTGTATGCAACATTGAGCTCATTGCTTCCTCTTCACTGAATGAAGATTAGGGCTGATGGAATATGGGAACGATAGGAATTGATAGGATATCAGCACGGGTACTAAAAGAGTCTTCAGCTGAGCTGGCTATTGCTTTGACCAGGCTCTATAATATAAGACTCAGAACAGGGAAGATTCCACATGAATGGAAAGAATGTATGGTAATTCCATTGCACAATGGTGTACAAAGACCGATAGATCCAACTACCGAGCAATTAGTATCTCAGGAGTGATGGTAAAGATTATGGTAAAATAGGTTAGGGCTTGAATTCAGAAATGGGCTGCCTGTGAATCTCTACTTTGCAACGAACAGCATGGGTTTACTAAGGCACAGTCATGTTTTAGAAACTTCCCTACATTTTATAATAATTTTACCATTGAACTAGACAAGGGTAATAGGCTTTTGACAGAATACAGCATGGAAGACTGTTGTAGAAATTGAAGAGTATAAGTTTGAATTATAAAATATTAGCATTGATAAGAGGACGGCTGACTGATATATATGAAAAGTGGTATATAGGGTAACTAGTGGTGTACCACAATTATCGGTTCGTGGTCCATTTATATTCAATGTTTACGTTAATGACAATGATAAGGATTTGTTCGGCAACATACAACTATTTGCTGTGATGCAAAGATAGGTTGGGTAATCAGGAATGCAGCTGATATGCAGAATGATTTGAATAGGCTGGAATTTTGGCATGGGAAAATAGATGTCAGTCATGCACTTTGGCGTAATTAAATATCCAATTTTGTATTATATTGGTGGGATTATGCTAGAAGAAACTGATCAGGTTAGGGATCTTGGAACGTTAAGAGAAAGCAAGGCGAAGTTCTGGGGCCATTCAGCTGATTTCAAATACAACTCAAAGGATAATTGCAATGTTGAAACGAACTTTAACATGTAAAGTTAAGCATACTATGCCTCTTTGCAAGTTCTTGATAAGACTTAACTTAGACTGTTGTGCACAGGTCTGGTCTCCTGGTTTCTGTTGTGATTCTAATACAGTGGAGACAGTGCAAAGGAGAGTGTAAAAAATCGATGTCTTCATAATCAGTATTCCACGATATCAGGATCGTGGAATACTGATTATGAAGACAGACTGTAATTTGTAAACTGCAGACAGGAGAAAGAGGAGTGATATAATTGAGATGTACAAACTTCTGAAAGAGTCATACAGGATTTCATTTGATGGAATTTTTGCATTTTATGGAGGGTGGGGAAAGGACATGAAAGCATGCTTGGAAGCTGAGAATGAGTGTCGCTAAGAAGGTGATAAAGACTAGATTTTTCTCCCATATAGTGTTGAGTGATTGGAGTGGATTGCCATCAGATGTTGTGTGTGTGCAAGCAGTGTGATTGAAGGCAATAATAAGTATCATAGTTGATGCATATAGTATGTGACCTCCCTTTATGAGTCCTTTACTCCCTGGAGGTCTCTCTTAATAATAATAATATCGCGATACTTCCATGCAGTAACTGAGCAGGTCGGCGTACCCGATTGGCTAATGTCCTCAAAGTAGAATAGTCCAAGGATAAACGAAGCTGTAAACCTACAGCAGACAGTAACTTTGGGTGAATGCAAAGGAATTTTTCGATTGCATGCAGGTTTTGCATACCCCATATCCATTCAGGGGAAAGTAAGATTCATCTCTCCACAAAATCATTCACTGCCATGCAGCGTTAAACTCCGCTCATTCAAGGAATGTTAAAGCGAATGTCAGTCAACTTTTAAAGTCCTGTGGGCTCAACTCCTGTATCTGGGTTATTTTTAAATTGGCAGAATTGCAAAATCTTCAGTAAAATGTTTCAGACAGTAGTTTAAGGCACATCCATATATCTTGATATAGCACATGCACAGCAGGAACCAACACTGTTATGGCCTGCTCCACAACGGCAGTAGCAACTTCATTCACTTGTTGTGAACTGATTGGTCTGTGACCTATGCCAGGTCTAACTTCCAATGATTCCTTTTCTTCAAAACGACTAATCTTTCATTGGAGAGCACATGGATATAGTGAACCTCGTCGACATTTGTTCAGCAGACGGAATTCACTGAGTGCAACAACAAGCATTGCAATTGTTTAGGTAGTACAGCTTCACGAGCAAAGCACGTTGGGTTGGGACAGGGTTAGTGTCATCGCTGTCGACGGTATTAATAATCAGAATGAAGGGAAAATACCATGTCCATCTTTTTAAACTCTCCTGGTACCTTCAGTCTTGCTTGATTTGCACACATTTGGTCTTTACAACGCTCCTGGTGGTGAATTTCAGAACTACATTTTTTTTTCTTTATTATTCTGAGATATTGCTTCCACATGATGCACAAAGTATTCCTTTCCTGCAAAGTTTTGCAGCATTTGGATTGCTGGATGGTATTCCATAAGCCTTCAATGGGAATACTTTAAGGATGGCCCTGATTATGATTACTCTGTACTTGTTCTATTTTGATAAATACTATATTATTATTATTATTGTTGTAAATAAAAATAAAATATGCATGTGATGTGTTTGTAATTTTAGCAAAATTTATTATATATGAAGTCTGGCTTGTGAGGAACTGTGAAGTGATATGTGTCTTTCCAGTGCCTAAAGGATCCCCACCCAGCTCTAAACTGTAGCACTTGTATTATTATTATTATTATTATTATTATTATTATTATTAAATTTCTATTATTATATTTTTTTATTATTATTATAATTTTTTATTATTATTATAATTTCTCTTCTCCCGTGGTTTCAACTCCTGTTTTTAATTTGAATCTGTTCCCAAGTAACTCTACTTGTCACGCCAAAGACATTGATATAAAATTCACCGAAATCGGCTAAGAAGAAACCAAATTTTAAATTGTTGAAAAGTGAACAGAGGGGTCCGTGGTCAACAACGAGCGAAGAACAAAGGACGTCGCCATCTTTACAATCACGCTACTATTGCTCAAGGGAAGAAAGGTGAGTCATGAAGTGTAGCAAATGCCTGGAGGATTTATCATCCAACGGAAATCATATAACCTGTATGAAATGTAGTTGGATTCTACACTTAAAATGTGCCGGCTTTTCAGAAATAACCTGGCAACGTAAATCCAATGCAACACGCGAGGAATGAAAGTGCCTACTCTGCATGAAAAACAATGAAACGCACTTAAGGCACCTACGACGCAGCCAATTATACCGGAGGCATAATCAGACTACGAACTGAACAGACAAAATAATGCAGGTGAGTCCTATAATTTAAGCTTTTATAGTCTAGAGACTAAAAGCCAGCTTAATAGATCTTGTGCAAGAACTCTTTGATAGAAAGAACGAACAAATAACAAAACAAATCTAGCGAATATGAAGATTTGGTGAAACATAATAATTTAGCCGTGATAGAAGTGTTGCAAACGGTAAAAGACATTCAAATCTGCATTAACGCACTAAATGACAGGCAACACAATTTGATGAAAGAGACGTCCGAACTCCGTTTAAATCAGCAACAAAATAAAGATCTTTTTACATTGTCTTTTTACATCCCAATTACGTTAAGCTGTAGGAGGATACCAATTACAGGTAATTGGTATCCTCCTACAGCTTAACGACATTCAGACTGTAAATCGGATTCCTAGGAAAAGCAAAAATCAAGGCTTTCCACAACCTACACCAGTCATAGTTTGTAATGTTTGTATCATATGTAATCAAATGCATATAATGTATGAATCATATGGAATCAAATGCACGTAATGTAATGTAATGTATGTATCATATATAATCAAATGTATGTATGCAATGTATGTATCACATGTAATTTAAACATATAATCATAAGTTTTAATAAAAATATATTATTATTCGAGTTTTTTTAATTATGAACTCTGTAAAGTTATAAGTAATAAATTGGTTGTATTTTTGTGTTTTTACTTAAAAAATTATTATTATTATTATTATTATTATTATTATTATTATTAAGAGAAACCTCCAAAGATGTACTCATTGAGCCAGACCACATGTCATGCACACCAGCTGTCATACCTGTTCTCGAATACATTCACACTACCTGCACTCACCACCTTCAATAGTAATCCACTTCATTCACACACAAATCTGTGAGTAAGAAATGTAACTTTCACTCACTTCTTGTCAACATGCCTTCTGCTTCTTTCCCCACCCTCCATAAAATGAAATACCATAAAATTTCATCTACTGAGATATTATATGACTATTTTAAAATTTTGAGTCTCTCTCAATCTCACCAATCCTTTTTCCCTGCTTGCTGGTGTCTGCAACCCACAAATTCTGGATCTGACTTCTTAATCTATATTCCACAATCCTGATATCATTTTAAACACTTTCTTGTTCACACAATCCACAGTATCAGCATCACCACGAAAACCGGGAGACCAGACATGAGCACAATAGTCCAAGTCAGGTTTCATCAATGTTTTGTAAAGAGGCAAAATGACTTATCTTTGCATGGCAAGGTTCGTTTCAGCATTCCAATTATTCTCTGAGTTGTATTTGCTATATGGCCATTGAACTTCAACTTTCTATCTACTAAAACTTCAAGATCGGTAGCCTGATCAGTTTCTTCCAGCATAACCCACCAATATAATACATTGGATACTTCATCACATCAACATGCATGGCTTTACATTTACTAACATTAAGTTGATAGCCATTTTCACATGCTCACAATTCTAGCCTAAATCATTCTGCAAGTAATGCATGTTAACCCCATTATTGATTACCCTGCCTATTTTTGCATAATCAGCAAATAGCTGTGTGCTGTCAAATCCTTCCGAATAATATTAACGTAAATATTGAATAACAATGGACCGATCTTTGTTATCCTAAATCTTGCTGATTCACATGCCTCGTATACCATGTTTGATATCTGTTGGTCAGCATGCAACAGTCTTCCATGCTGTATTCTGTCAAAAGCCTTAGCAAAATCCAAAAGTATCATGTTGTATCGATTTCTCTTATCTAACTTAACGGTAACTTTATTATGGAATGTGAGCAAGTTGCTTAAACATGACCTTTTCTTAGTAAACCTATGCTGTTAATTGCAAAGTATAGCTTCTCAGTCAACCCATTTTTGAATGTGAGCCCTGACCAATTTTTCCGAAACCGTCAGCCCCTTTCCAGAGATACTGATAAGTCAATAGTTGGATACATCAGTCTTTGCGCCACCTTTGTGTAATGGGATTACCATACATTTTTCCACTCCAGTGGAATCTTTCCTGTTCTTGTTGGTAAATCGAATATAATCGAATTCAGCTCAGCCGAACACTTTTTTTTTAGCAAATACTTATTGTCTATAATAATGTGAGTTCTGCAGACGATGCTTCCGGGAGCGTTTCTTCTAGTTTCTCTCTCAAATAAACTTTAAAGATGTTTAAAAAATCCTCAGTTTTTAGTGCCAAAGATCGACTAACTCTCGGGAATCAGCCAACCAGAATCAAGAAGATATTAAATGCTGTGAATAAAATTCAGTGTAAACAGTATAAAAAGGTTGCAGACTGTTGTTTGTCAAACTGTACTTATACTTTATTAACAAGCTTCAGGAACACCTAGCTGTTTATTCCACTAGCCTCTTGTGCGATCGATTGGCGATGCACTCATTATGGCATTGATTAACGAAATGCACAATGTTATAATATGACTTCATGGATGTGCACTTGGCATTCCTTCATTTAATTTGCAGGAAAGGATGTTGATCAACCCAGGAGATTCTTTGAATTCTTTTTTCAAAACATGGAAGGCAGACCTGATTTCTCTATTATTATTTAACTCCGCATCATATTTTTCCTAGCACATATTTTACAAGAAACTATATTTATCTTACCACCATCATATCTCCGTGGTATCGATTATATTCTTTGACTGGAATGACCAGAATTTGAATCCTGTCTAGGATACGGAGAATCTTTATACTGGCTTTTCATCTGAAGGTAGGTCAGCAGATCTCAAACAGTGATAGCAGCGTTTGTTGATCCTGCAAACAGGGAAACCGGCCTGAAGAATGGACACAACAAACTTGTCTCATAGCCATAATCGCTTCGTCCGTAATCCTAAATAACAATTGTTTATCTGACTTACTTATTCAACTAGTCGCAGGGGTGATAGTTTTGTTAATGAGTAAAAATTCTTTAATATTGTTTTGTTACCTTATGAGGAAATTCTGTGGATAACATTCTAGATATAAGGAGATGTAATTGCACCTTCATAAGAGTGGGTGTCTTATTCCAAAAGGCTTTCTTTTTTTTTTCTTTTTTCTTTTTTTTTTTCACTTTCACCAGGCTGCATCTTCAGTAAATTTAACAAGATCATAAAGGAATAATAATGGTCTGTTTTACTCTAATGATAAGGTGAACAACTAGCCTTTTGGGGCTAGTTACGTTTAAAATATTGTAGATAATACATAAATTCTTTCCATATTGGGAAACCAGTAAGACATAATATGCAATATTATGTCTTACTGGTTTCCCAATGGAGCTTACATAATGGAGTTTTCCATAAAACTTCACTTGAGACAAAGAATCCTTTTCTAACAACTTTTTTGAAATCTATGAAGAACCTGTTCAAGCAACAGCCAAATAGGTTTAATGTGTTACAAGAAATAATTCATGATCTAATTTCAGTTTCATTTATGGACACATTTATGGAACATACGGGAATCATATGTTGCATATCACTATTAGTATGCAACATGATTCCCGTGAGCCATTTCAGCGTGTTAGGAACTCTGTCATCTTTCGAGTAAGGACATGAAATCATACATTTCCTAGTTGGAGGAAATGCCAACCAGATCTATAAGTAGTATACGACTTTCACCAGCCAGCGGACATCACCTTGATTATTAAAGGCCTGGAATGTCTTTTGCCATGGCTGGTCTCCCGAACAGGGTCACTGATTTCTGTACTCCCCCTTTTTCTTCTTCTTCTTTTTACATGTTATATGGCTGTCGTCCCATATGAACGTGCGAACAAATTATAAGACCTAGCAGCCATATTAGAAGGTGTAATGAATTGCTAGCTCATAATTCTGCTGCTGTTTGCTCTCTATGTCATTACTGCATGCATAATGTGTAGCGGAAACTGTTGAACGTTTCCGCTACACATTATGCATGCAGTATTGTACGTAATAGTCAATAACTACTTCTCTCCCTATCTGGGTCGGGGCTTATCTGTGAATTTTTACCCTGCTTTCTTAATCTTAACTTTATAACTGAATCGTGTATGCAGCTGTATGAGGATGAGTACTTGAAATTTTATAAACGAAATTTTATTTTATATATTTAACATAATGTTGACTCTGCATGTCGAATTACATTAGCACCTGTATGATTTTTATTTACCAAATCGTATCATTAAAAGTTGACAAACGTTGCTTTAAGTGTTTGCAACATTTACAACACTCTTTTTTCCCGATTGTGTGTAATTCTCTAATAAATAAATAAGATTAAAAAAAAAAAAAAAAACGTTAGCGGGGTCGAGGATATCATATCAGGCTTGAATTTATAGCTTTGAACTTGAGTTGTTTACTATGGTGTGTAATGTCAGCTGGTAAAAGCTTGTGATACCACTGTCGGAAGATGATTTGTTTTCTTTTTGTGTATGCCACGTGAGTTTTTTACTTGTTTTATGGCACTAAATATCTTCTGATATGAATTTCTGAATCAACTGAGTAAAGTTTCCCAAATATTCATCAGCGAAGAAAAACACTGAACGATCCATTAGGAAAGAGAGAAGTAAAAATGAATCTTCAACCCGCGTATACACAAAGTGATAAAATTCAGTTGATGTCGTCTATAGCAGGGCTGTTGACAACTCTGTTGTGTGCAATTTTAAAAGTTCCTCAGATTTATTTTTTAATAAAAAGTAAAACAGCAAAAGGAATTAATTTGTTGAGTCTTCTTTTGGAATTGTGGACGTAAGCACATTCTTACTCTTTTTTTTTTCTTTTTTTTTTACTTATCCTGGCATATCATGTAATTCGTAACGCATAAATCATTAATAAGCATGATATATAAGATTATGCAAACCACGTTTATGCAGTTGACTGCTTTTGATTCTGCACGAGCACTCAAAAAAATATATAATTAGAAGGATAAGCAGTTGTTGCAGAACACATCATCATTTGTATTATGGTTGTTGTTATTATTATTATAACAGGGACACTTTCATGTAATCCATTGCAGGAGGTCCACTTACATTTCACCATTCATGAATGATCATTCACATAATACCTGTCACACTAGCCTTGAACCCGTTAGCCAACGAAGCACATAACTGACTCTGGCAACCAATTCCAATCATTTGTAACACTAAAAGCATAAGATCTAGTCCTCATATCCTTGCTAACTACACTGTTACTCAATTCCCCTCTCATTCTTCAAATTCCTTTAAAGTAACTCTCTAATGTTTTTATCATATCCCCTCATTTTTGTGTTTGGGTTTGAGTGGGATGGGAACTGTTGTTATGCCACTGCTTTTCCTAGTCACTAAAATAACAATTTTGGTGAAAGAAGTCAATATGATAATAAAGTCAAATATTGGAAATATTTGGTTAGGGCTGGGAACTGTTTTTTTTTTTTTTCCAGGATTCATTAAAAAAATTAAGTCTTTAGAAACATCAAATTACATACCTAGTCTACTAAGCTTAATGGACATATGCAAAACAACTAGATTTAACAATCTTTTAAAATCTTAACATGCTGGATTCTGCCAAAGGTGACTATTATTCTCCCACTATGCTACTGCATAAATGAAGAGCAACATGACAACTCTTGCACCTAAGTGTCATGAAGGGGTGAATTCTCCATGCTTGCTGCGCAAGCTCATTAATTGAGAAAGAAGTAATATTTATTTGTTAATAAATGCATGCATTTATAAGCATTCCATTTAGGCTTTTATTTTTGTAGACAGAAGACGTCTTAAGCTTGTGTGGCAATAATTGAGCTTTGCGTTGTATATCGAAGGCCGATGCTTGCTCGTCTAGTCAAAGCTACCTTGGCTTGCTCGTTTGTAGGAGCTTCCAGGTCCTACAACCGAGCATGCATGAAATCACAGTGCAGCAGCACTGTGATTTCATGCATGCGCATAGCCATTTCACGTCGTCTCACTCTGTTGCTTAAACATAGGCCATATGCAGTCAACATTGCTCTAGCCAGTGAGCTTCAGTCAGCCTTTACAAGTGTGCGTGTTGCTTGGGAAAATTAAGTTGCAACCAACTTTTTATGATGATGTTATTGATCGGTTCATAAAGAAGAAACATAGGGTAGAATTTGTATTCAAGTAGCTAAATTGAAAAAGATAGAATATCATTTGTAAAATAAATGTTGTATTTGTATGATTCAATGTACATAAATTTCTAAATATATAGTTTTAAATGGTCAGTAATTCATTATTCTGCTAATCAGGCTTCAATCACACCTCTCACTCCCTGAATGATAACAAGAGCACGTGTGAATTTCAAGACCAGCATTTACCTCTAGTGTCATGCAATCTGCTTCTATTTGGCAAGACCACCAGAAACATCTAGATTTATCAAATAAACTTGAGGTTTGCATTATTCTTCCTACTTCTACATGAATAACTTTATGTTGATAAAAATTTAAATATACCCACTTAAATTGATATTAAGTACGATACTTCAAAAGAAAATAGGAAATCAGTAGTTTCTCTCGTTAACTATTTAATTATTGTATTATTTGTGCATATAGTGTTATTTAATCATAAGAACACACGCAATTTATAGACAAAAAAAAAATTACTAGTTGGGGTGGTGTTATTGGTGGGCGGTAGATGGCGTTGATGGAGATGATTCGTAGTAGAGGTTAGGTGTAGAGACAGTTGTAGATGTCCTCCCGCGATGAGTCTTCGGACTCCTTGGAGGCATCAGGAATAATAATAATAAGTATAATTAAATAACACTTAATTGTTATAATTTGCATAACACAACTTCATTAGAAACTCTTCACTAGTATGAGTAAGTAATCATCAAAAATTATACATGAGATGCAACAATTCTTCCTTCTCTTTTAGACAATAATTATAGCACACTCTCAAATAAGCATATTTCTAATAATTATTAATAATGTTTATTGTTCTGGGGTTAAAGTTCTTTAAGCTTGATAATTTTCAATTTTTTTTTTAAGTACTCTCCAGACACCATCAAGTTGTTTGATAATTTTGAAAGAAAGGTAGCATACTTGAGCAGTCTAAGGCGCTGGTTAATGGCAATGGTTTCTTCGGAGGCATGGGTACAATTCCCACCCCTGCCTAGTATCATTTTTGCTGGCCTGGTTGGCCAAGTGGTTAGAGTATCCTCTCTCCAGCCAAAAGGCTGTGGGTTCACATCACGCCATGGTCATATTTTTGGACTCTGCAGAGGCATTTGATAAGCAGTGCCGCAGCTAGAGCTGTTGACGCCCGGGGCAGTCCCTGAGTTTGCCACCCCTCTCAATACACACCAGAAATACTACAAAAAGTCAAAACGACGTATGGGAAAATAAATTAAAATAATATGTTTATTTTTTAAGTAAAACTTTAATTTCAACATTCTAAAATATTATTTTTCTTGCTTTTCTGTTAGCAAAATCGTAGATGACATTGGCAAAGTCTATTTCATAGTAATGGTGGTAATTCTTAATCAAATTTTATTTAGAAAAACTCTTATCACAACTAGCAACACTTACATCAATTGAGAGGAATATTTACAGTAGTGTTACGATAATTGGAACTGTGTTCTCGACACTGTATTTTAGAATTAACTGCAAAAGTTCGAAAAAGGTTCAAAGTGCAGTGCAGACCGCCGCTCTGCCCCCCCCCCCCCCCCCCCCAGCTACGCCACTGTTGATAAGTCGCTACATTACAAGTTGCTGTATAAACTGGAGAAGATTGGTATGGAAAGGAGTTTGGTTCTCTGAACAAAACAACACCAACAAGTTGTTTGGGTCATTGTCCTAGAAAAGAATGATAATATGCCACAGGGTTTTCTTTGGACCCACCTCTTCTGTTTAATATTATTTTGTTAATGATATTTCATATGGATTAACAGGATATTCACTTATTTGCTAGTGATGCAAAGTTAGGAAGGGTTATAAGGAGTGGTGCTGGAGATAACTCCCTTCTGGAATAATTTTAATTTGGACAGATGGATTACAGTTTTAATGTTGACTAGTGCAAGGTGGTGCATTTGGGAGTGCAAAGGTATAGGCTGTTTACTATATTAGTGTGAATGCTTCAGCAGGCAGACATGATTCAAGATCTGGGGATCTGGGGATGTTAGTTTGAAGTTCAGAAGAAATGCAAGTGTTTTTGAAAGGTATGCATTGCTGCTGTGATAGTGACCACACATGAACTATTTTGCTCAGATTTAGTTACCTAGGTGTGAACTAGGCGATCAAACACCATACCTTTACACAACCTCCATTATCATGGAAACTTAGGAGAAGGTCCAGAGACAGATGACTAAGGTAATATCAGAACTCAGGAATGTTGACTGCGGGAAGAGGTTGAGGAAATGCACATTTATAATTTTGTGGATAGGCAGCAAAGAGATGGTATGATAGAGATGTTTAAGTTGGTGAGGGGATTTTACAGGATTAATTAGGATTGATTTATACTTAGAACAAATGATGAGAGAGGAAAATGATAGGACAACTTTGAAGATTGTGTAACGGTGTGGAGAAGTGAGGAATAGATTTTTTATATAAAGAATCTTGAGAAAATTCTTTGTTGTGAATGACAGCAATGCAAATGAGGTTAAAGTTCAATATAATATATATTTTGTCAACTGAATGTCTCATTCACAATGAGTTTGATGCCAAAAACCCTACTATATGGATCAAACATAATGTTTTTTTGTTCCACAAGCCACATCAGGCATTCTAATAAGCAACTGAATGCATAGTTTTAAAAATGTGTACACTAGACAGAGAGAGAGAGTGTGTTTATTTGGATTAATTGAATGACAAATATTATTGTTTTCTGTTTTATCACACACAAATTGTAACTTGTTCTGTTATGTTTCCTATAGATATTCTATTTTCCTTATTTCAGGATTTGCATATCATTTTATTCATCAAGAAATACATTTATGCTCAAAATAAATAAATATAAACTGCTTTTTTTCCCTTACCATTTTCATACTTCAACACTAAATGACAAAATTTCAAAAATGAAAATAACCAGTATTAAGGATGGTTATCGGAAGCAGTTGATGTGTGTCAAGAAATATGAAACCAGATGAAGCATAAATGGCTTATGAAATTTTATGTGAATCCCTGCTGCCACAAGAAATTGAGTTAATATCAAAAAAAAATAAATAAATAAATAAAAAATCAGCTAACGCCTTTTTATTCCCGTATACGGGAGTAGGCGAGGCCATTTAGCCCTATCTAACTTTTGGAGACTGAGTGGGCAGTTCAATCTCCACTGGTACCAATCAGAGATAGATGGCCCAAGGCTATCACTAATTAAGCAGTACACAGTGAAGAGAGACGGCTCAAATGTGCTGCCATCTCGTGGTCCCTATCCCTAACACAATATATTTATTGTCTGAAATAATGTGGGTTCTACGGTCGATTTTCTTGAGTTTACGGGAGGAAAAACCTGCTTGCCCGTGCCAGAGATCGACTAACTCGGGAATCGGTCGAAGAAAGGCTTAGAAAATGTTCCTCCAGTCAGCGACTAGACTTGAACTTAAGTCTGACTTCAAGCGACCAAGCGCAGAGGACGCAAGCGCCACTTCCACTGAGCTACACAGGCCTCTGAGTTAATATCTTTTGTATTTTTTATAATAATTTTATATAATTTATAGAATAATGTAAATCATATAATCAGAGGAAGCTTTTCTACTTCCCAAGGTAACCTAATTTTCATAATGAAAGAAATTTTGTTCTTTTATGTGTGATGCATATTTTTTTCTCCCACTTTCAGATATTCAACAGTTGTGTCATATGCCTATGCCCATCATTATCCATTCATGTCTTATAGTGAATATCCCTGTCTTGTTGTCCAAGGTAATTCATTGTGCATTTATTCTGTTTGACAAGTTATTCTAACAGTTTTTTTTTTTTTTTAGATATTCTCCTTAAGTCTATGGATACATGAAAAAATAATTTTAATTTGACCAGTAAAGAAATAATTGATTATATTTGACAAGAAATTTTGTTCATGAAGAACACTTTGACACTTCTTTGTTAAGTATAATATACTTTCTGACCTAGCAGAAAAACTTGCTACTAAAAGTAATAATAATAATTACCCTACTTTCTAAAACAAAGCACAAGCAAATCTTTGTTTACAAACTTTCATAATACGAACAATTCTTACTTATGAACACAGCACAGGCGAATAAAATGTGACTGCAGTTCATTTACAAACACAGGCCCTCATGATTATGAGCATTTTACTATGCCTGAAGTTCACAATACATTAATAAGTTTAACAATATATCCTGTGAAAAAAAAACAAATTTAGCTTTCAAACATTCAACTTACGAACACATTTCAAGGAACATGTGTTTGCAAGTTGAGGTGTGTCTGTAACATGGTATGCAGTATGGGCTTCATCAAGGGGAGTAGGTATGGGCTACATACCATGTTGGAGGAGCTGTATTAGATAAGGGACTTTGGGGTGATGATTAATGGAGGCTTGAGGTTTAGGGGACATATCTCAAGATAACCTGGAGGATTGCTGCAGTACTGAGGACACTGACCAGCAGAAATAAGTTGTGGTCCATTGTATAAAGCCCTGATCAGGCCACACCTGGATTATTGTGCTCACATTTGGTCAACAGGATTTGGAAGGTATAAATTAATCTTGGAGAGGGTGCAGAGGTGGATAACTAAAAGATGTTGGGACTGTGAGGTTAGACTGGGGACATGCAGACTGCAGAGTTTGGTTGAAGAAGTATTATATGATTGAGACATTTGAACTGTTAAGGAGGTAGTTATAGGATTGACACTGAGAGTTATTTCATATGGTGAGCAGGGATTGGGGGGGCATCCCTGCAAGTTGTAAGTGGGAGGATGAGGAGTGGCTTTTTTTTTTGCACTTGTTGGACCATGGAATGCATTGCCAGATAGGGTGTTGTGAGGTCATGAACAGTGAATGAGTTTTGCGAGTGTTATGATTAGACTTTATGTTGTTCAAAATGGGTTCTCCATGATGAGTTACGACTACATGGAAGGCCTGAATAATAATAACCTTCATCGGATCAAATTATGAAGTTCTTGTTTACATCAGCAGTGTTACAGGCCTTCTTGTTATGCCCAAGGGTCTGCCACATACAAGTAACCTAGTGTTCTAGAAACCTACTTATAAGATGGTTAATCCTGTATTCATTTTCTGCTCTGTCCATGAATTGCACATCCTTCTGGCTAGTTTGTCTATTTTTTAGAAATGAAAAACCCTGCCACTTCTTCATGAGACCAGCTAACTTACCTTCATTTGAAAAGCCATGATAAACATTTTCTTTGCATCCAATATGGGATTCGAACCTAAATCTTTCAAAACCAAAGGGCACATTGATGCTGACTGAGTTACAAAAGCTCAGTCAGTATCAGTGATTGGGTTTTAAGCTATAACTAATCAGTAAGTTAAAAATCCATAAAAGTGAGTGTTTTTTTTGTATTTTGTTTTTGAAAACATGACAGTAAGAAAACAAGGAGAAATAAAATTACATAGAAGAAAATACATTAAAATACAGTTGAGATGGTAAAGCGAAATTTTGCTCTTTTAATGCTGTATGGTTATCAAAAGCAGAATGTATATTGTAGTGCTATCCCTTTTATTTACTCACTTTATTAGACTCATAAACTTAATTCAATGGAAGATTTATTCCATTGCTGTATTAAAACCCAGAGGACTTGTTTTTGAGCATATTTAAACATGCACAGATAAATTTTGAATTCACACCACAATTTATTTCCATGATGTATGATACAATTATTTTTTGGGAGCACTTCAAAAAATTTGAAGGAAACAAGAGTTACTTCCAAGCCAGACCATTTTTTAATGATCTGAGTAAATTCCTTCAAATATCTTTACTGTCTAAAGTGGTATCTACAGGGTGTTCGGGATAAATTTGACAGTTTCGTAAGGAAAAAGAAAATCTTCTTTGTATCTATTAAATTTAATGAATTGACAAAAAAACATTACAGGCAGAGTTAATTACAATACTATCAACAAGATTTACTCAAAATAACCACCATTAGCATCGATCACAGCTTCAATTCTGCTTCGGAACCTCGAACAAGCTGATGCTACAGTCTCCCTGGGAAGGGCCGCAAAAACTGTTTTAATTTTATCCATTAACTGGGCTTTTGTATTACTGGAAGTGCGATTGGTGTCTTTTTCAACTGCGCCCCATACAAAATAATCCATGGGGTTAAGGTCTGGGGAGTTTGGAGGCCAAACATTTGGACTGGTGAAGTTGTAGAAATTTTCAGACAACCATTTTTGACTTTTCCCAGAGGTGTGGCAAGGGGCCGAATCCTGCTGCCATACATACGGCCTACCATTGGCTACCCTTGTTATCCAGGGCTTGACTACAGTTAGCAACTCCACGAACAAAGCCCGAATTCCAATGCCAGGGTTCTTCAACACCTGTTCCTGCAGATTTGCGAGGAATTCTGCTGTACGAACGCAATCAGATCGTCTGCTAGGGATCTTTCTTCTTGCTACATCCTCGTAGTCACCATTGCAAGTCTCTAGTTCATGCCTGATTGTTTTTACTGTATTCAGGGAGCATTGGGCAGCAGTCGTAATATCCTTATTTTGATGGCGGGCACGAATCATCATGATACAAGTTATTCTCTTCCATGATTCAGGTGGGTTCCAGCTATCCATCCTTTCTGACATCTTGTATATGAATGAAGAAGGGTCCAAACTTTTAAATGAAGAGAAGTGTGTGTTAATACATGTAACTTATGGAAAAATATAATTAATTATAAATATGTCAAATTTATCCCGAACACCCTGTATATAGCACTGTAAAGTTTTTCCTATATTTCTGCAGTATGTAGAAACAGCATGATCAGGGGAAGCCAAGTTTGCTGTGTTATATGAAATAGATATTATGTTTGTTGAATGTTCTGTGTATTCCAATACAAAGAGTTCCTGGCATGTGAGATTATTCTAATATGTGTGTACTATTGAACAGCTGAACACCTGTAAATTTTACCTTTTAGGAAATACTGTATAGAGGGTCTAAATGATGAGGAAGAAAAAACTTTGTTCACTGAGTTTGCAATTGAACTGTGAATGGATCATAAATTGCTGAACATGTCTTAACACATTCATTGCCAAGCTGAAAATTGGAATTTTGTGTGGTGGCCAAATTTTTTTTACTTGATAGGTACGTCCATGCGATAACGCGTGATCGGCCATTTGGTGAGAACTTGCATCACGCGATATTGCGTGATTGTCAATGAACGTGTTAAGATTTACTGGTGCCATTTCTGTTGAACAGTAGCCATGGAACTATCTTTGAAAAAAAAAAGGAAGAACTGAATTAGGGAATTATTAGTGGAAGCAGAGAATACTGGTTTACACAGATCATCATCATGACCAGAAAATCTCTGTTTTTTTTTTATTTTTTTTATTAGTGATATGAATGACTGAAAGCTTTTTTCCCCCATGTGTGAATGACTTAATTTCCAACTATAGCACGCCCACAGTTTCGAGACCCTTCGACACTTCTGCGCATGTGAAAAGAAGGAGAATCCATTCCCATTATAGGGTAATCAATCTGTCTTGTGGGATGGGTTGTTTATTACTACATGTCGGAAAATTAACTTCTCTTTTATGATCATTGTAGTTTTTAAAGTAATAACTATTTTGCTTGCATAACAGTTGGAATATTTTACGTATAAAGCACATAAATTCACATGTTGGTGACCAACTCGTGCATCGCCTTATTTCTTTCTCCCCTTCAACATGAATGGACTCTTCTTGGCAGCCTTCCAATGACAGCTCTCTATACTGTGGACGGACTATAGCAGTGTTTTCCTTTGCACTTAATCTAACGTTTTGCCATGGTGAATATGTATAATAGGTTCTCTTGTTTTAGAGAAAGAGCAGCTCATTCTTGTGTTCATTTTTAAATAATGACAACAGGAGCAAATGTATTGTGGGAAATTATTATTATTATGTGACACCTCCCAGGGAGTCCAAAGACTCATCGAGGGAGGGCACCTACCTCTACAACTCTCCGTCTCCACCACTCAGTCCACCAACTACAACAAACTATAACTACACCAATGCCATCTACTGCCCACAGCATGATTGGAACCTGCAGCCTTTTGACTGGAGAGTGGATATGCTAACCACTCGGCCAACTAGGCCAGCTGGTTGGCCAAGTTGTTTTATGAAAGGCTGCTATTTTTGAATTGTTGTTCTTTCTGGTTACTGATTATATCATAAGGGGGAGAAGTACATTCATGAACACAAACAGTGAGACATTACTGTCAATTCTCCTCCTCCATTTAGTTTAGTCAATTTCTGCATCAAAAACTTAGAAATCAAAGATCTCAATACAGTTTGTCATATTATAGCAAACTGAGAACCTATTATGAGAAGTTGTAACTAGTACAGATTATATTCATTTCATATTTGTTAAAATGTTTCCTGCATAAGTAATGATTAAGCTGACAACTAATGGTGCTTTATCATGTGCATACTTTATTATAATAATTGAGTAAAAAAAAATTTTTTTTGTTGTTTTCAGATGTATTCCTTTTGACTCTGATACTCCACTATAGTAGGTTGCTGAATCTCATCTGGTTTTTTTATTTATCAATGTATCCTTCAGATCTGATTTTAATACTTTAATTTTTAATCAATTAAAGGAAAAAACATTGCACTTTATTCCATTTATTCTTTTGTTAACAGAAATTTTGAAGGTGATGGTTTTCTTTAGTACTAAAAAATTACCCATTTTGTTTAAAATGTGATTTTTTTTTTTGGATTAAATGTTGATTGTTGATGTAGATGTTTTGAGTAGAGATTTCATTGTGAAATTTCTTCAGTTCAAGGAATAAATATATTTTATCATTAAAGCTAAAAAAAAAATACTCATTATAACCACCACCACCACTAGTATTTTTTGTCTATAAATTGCATGTGTTCTCAAGGCCAATTTATCTGTTTGCAGGATGAAAAACTCCTGTTTCTGAGAGAAAAAATCCCTGCTATTATTAATAACTTGTTTTACTTTGATTATTAGATTCCCTTAATGAGCCATAATAATATAAGAAAAAAAAATTATTTCCAAACTGATATTTAGCAAATCTCATCCTCAAATATAGACAGTTATGATTAACTCTGAACAGGGATGGATATTCAGGGTGTGTGATGCACACCCACAGAATAGCAGTCTCACTGATATTATATTTCTGCATTTATTCCTATTAGACTCCCCTAATTGTTTCCTGGCTTCACATTCCTGAATTCCTAAAATTAAACACAATATACTAATGCTTCATAAAGAGGACACTTTTTGATGCATAAACATTGCATCACATTCACTTCAATTGCCAGGTGCACAGTCACAAATATATGGATACCTTTGACCCCTTTGATGAGGGTTCTTCCAATTGTTCCTCCATAGCACAATTGGAAGGATGACAGCATGTTGTGCTCTTCGATTCTCGCCATGACAAGAGAAATCTTTATATGTTTTTTTTTTTTTTTCAATTGAAGGTGTGTTAATTCTGCCATTGCCGGTCCCAAGCCTGGATGAGAAAGGAGGAAGGTTGTACTTGTGGCTAGCAACCATAATATGGAAAAAACATATTACTATGGAAACCTCAACTATTTTTGGAAAACCGACACAAAACCAAGAAAAAAAAAGTACTGGGGAAAATGAAACAAGCCAGTGAAAGCCCCATTGGGGAAACTGACAGGTAGAAAACTCCAAGGAAAAAACCTCTTTAGCCCTAAACTTTTAACCAAAATTGGATGTTGGAATATTAAGACTTTGTATGAAAGTGGAAAAGCTAACTTGCTAACCAGAGAAATGGACAGATACAAAATAGAAATACTAGGTCTAAATGAGACAAGATGGAATGGTAGTGGAGAAATCCAACTAACAACAAACAAATACATTTTATATTCTGGAAACCAGAATGAAGATGACACACATAGCAAAGGTGTAGCTTTCATGCTAACAACAGATGCTAGAAGGGCATTAATTGAATGGAAACCAGTGTCTGAAAGAATCATCAAAGCTAGATTTAAAATTAAATACAGAAATGTGACTATAATAAACATATATGGACTAACAAACAATGCAAAAACAGAAGAGAAAGAAGACTTCTATGACATGCTGCAAAAAGAAGTAGATGGAGTAAAAAGTAAAGATATGCTTTTAATTATAGGTGACATGAATGCAAAAGTAGGAGATAGTAACGTGGGATATGAACGAATAATGGGAAAAGAAGGCTTAGGAAACTGCAGCGAAAATAGGGAAATCCTAAAAGACTTTTGCATCTTCAATGATATGATCATAGGAGGAACCTTATTTAAACATAAAGACATCCATAAACAGACTTGGATATCACCTGATAAGAAATCCAAAAACCAAATAGACCATATTTTAATAAAAAGACCTTGGAGAACCTCTTTGATGGATGTAAGAGTTTGGAGAGGTGCAGATGCCTTTACAGAGCACTTATTATTGAACGCAAGAATAAAAATGAAACTAAGAAAAATATTTAAAAGCAAGAACCAAAGAATTAAATACAATATATCCAAACTGAAAAACAAGGTTACAAAAGACAAATATAAAGTAACATTAAGGAATAAATATGGAAACCTTGGAGAACAACATAAGGAAATAGACATTGAAGAGAACTGGGAAAAAATAAAGAATATATTTAAAGTACCACCAAAGAAGTTCTGGAAAGGCAGAGTGGGAATCACAAACAATGGATCTCTGAAGAAACCATCAAATTATGTGAAGAAAGGAAAGCTTTATGGAATACACTTCTGCAAAGTACAGAAGAAAACAAAAGAAATAGGATAAATGAAAGATACAGGCTTAAAAACGGACAGGTAAAAAAAAGTGCAAGGAAAGATAGAAGAGTTTTCCTGGAGGAAATGTGTAAAGAGGCTGAAGAAGCAGAAAGTAAATTTGACCCAAAGAGGTTGTTTGAGATAACAAGATGGGAAGAGTTTTAAAAGAGAAAGGCCTGTAAAAAATAAACAAGGAAAGTTACTCACAAATGAAGCAGACATAGAAAAAAAGATGGGTAGAACATTTCCAAGAAATTTTAAATGGAGAAATAGAAAACCTAAAACAAGAAATACCAGAAACACCAGAAGAAGAAATACTTAAAATAAATATAGGAACTATAACTAAACTAGAAATAACTCAGGTAGTAAAGAAAACAAAAAAAAAAAAAAAACAATAAAGCAGCTGGGAGTGACATATACAGGCTGAACTACTTAAAGCAGATATAAACACTACTGTTGAAATGTTACACCTACTATTTAATCAAATATGGGAAAAGGAGGAATGGCCAGAAGACTGGAATACAGGACTTCTGGTGAAACTGCCAAAAAAGGGAGATATAACACTTTGTAAAAATTGGAGAAGAATTTCACTTCTAAATATTGGAAGTAAAGTATTTACTAGAATTTTGCTAGAAAGAATGAAACAAGAAATTGAAACTAAACTGAAGAAAGAACTGGTTGGGTTCAGGCCAAACAGATATTGTATTAATCAGATAATAACATCAAGAATAATTGTTGAACAGTCAGTAGAGTGGCAGAGTAGCCTATATTTGAAATTCATCGACTTTGAAGATGCATTTGATAGCATAGACAGAAAGACTATACAGAAGTTAATGAAGCACCACGGGATTCCTCAGAAAATTATAAATATAACAAAGAAAACTCATGAAAAATACAAAATTCAAATAATAAATAATGGCAAACTATCAGAACCATTTGCAACAAACACAGGAGTATGACAAGGATGTATACTCTCCCCAACCATCTTTCTGATTGTTATTGATTGGGTGTTGAGGAAAATATCTGAAGAAAGAATTGGCATTCAATGGGGATGGTCAAATAAAATCAGTGACCTGGATTTTGCAGACGATATATGCCATTTGGCACAAAAACATCAACACCTCCAAAAGAAAATAGATAATTTAAACCAGGAAGCAAATAAATGTGGATTAAAAAATCATAACAAGACTAAAGTAATGAAGATAAAACCCAAACAAGAATTAGTCTTTGAAATACTAGGGAAAACACTGGAACAGGTAGATAACTTTATCTACCCGATCAGTGATCAGCACATAAGGAGGAACCAAACAGGACATACAAAATAGAATCCAGAAAGCACAGATTACATTCAATATGATGAAGAAAATTTGGGGGTCCAAAGAAATAAAATTAAAAACCAAAATTAGGCTCTTCAACACTAATGTTAAACCAGTTTTACTATACGGAGCTGAGACATGGTCACTAACAAAGGAAAACATAAATAAAATACAGGTCTACATAAACAAATGCTTGAGGAAGATACTAGGAATATACTGGCCAAATAAAATAACAAACATAGAACTTTGGGAGAGAACAGGTCAAAATTTAGTGATTTCATCAGAAATGAAATCACTAAAAGAAAATGGAACTGGATAGATCACACAATCAGGAACCCAAATAAAGAAATAGCAAAAATTGCACTACAATGGAATTGCACTAGAAAAGAGGTAGACCCAGGATAACATGGAGAAAAGAACTAGAAACAGAGGCAAGACGGCTGGGACGTTCCTGGAAAGAGATCAAAAAAGAAGCATTGAATAGAGTCAGATGGAAGTCAATGGTTAAGGCCCTATGTGCTGCAGGGAGTGAAGAGGATAGGTAAAATAAGGAAGGTGTGTTAGCCAATCTCATACAGAGGTAGCAGGGTTTTTTTATCCCGGAAACTCGGGTTTTTCGTTCTGCATCCAGACAAATCAGCCTTGAGAACACATGCAATTTACAGACAAAAAATACTAGTGGTGGTGGTGGTGGGCAGTAGATGGCATTGGTGTAGTTGGTTGAGAGGGAGAGCTGTAGAGTAGGTGCCCTCCCTCAATGAGTCTTTGCACTCTTTGGAAGTGTCATATAATAATAATATGCCTGACTTATTATTACATTAGTTGTACTAAAAACAAAAACTTCATAACAATATCAATTATAATGAAACATGACTTTTAACATTTTGCATTAAGATCTTGGTCATAAGATGTTACCAGAGACAGATTTATTGTGCCCAGTCAACTTACTTTAAGTGTCTTTCCTCCCAGAAATTCAGATTGGACTAACAGACAAACCAACCAAAGAACACATAAAATCAACACAGTCGTTTTCGTACACATCATTCTTTGCACTCCTGTGCTTAGACTAAATAGCCAAGACAAAGGAGCATGGCCAAGTCAGCTGATGCTATCCCATCAGTCCCTATTGCTGAATACTTATTCGGTTTATGCAACAGCTCTAGTACCTCCTCCTCATTCTCCTGAATTGTAGAGATAACATGAAGCTCAATGTTATACCAGGTTGATAGCTTTTAGCAAACTGGGTGCTCATTAGTTGAACAATCTCTTCTGCATTTGCCACCCACATTTTTTTCTTACTTTTACTTGAATCATAACATTAGAAATCTTTTAGGTTGTCTTTAGCTTGCAGAATTTCTGTACATACTCAGATTTAGCTCTCCCCTCCCCCCCCCCGGCTTGTGCCATTTAATTTTTATTACTGACATCATCCTTATGCACACAGTTATTCCTTCCATGTCATCTTTTTCTTAAGAATCACTTGCTCAATAAGATTGCACGTCCATTTTGCTCCTACCCTGTGACATGGGAGATGGCTAAATGTCATCAGTACAGAATGATCATTGTCACCAGCTGGAGGCACAATAGTTATTTTTTTTTACTGATACTACTTCTGACACTATAATTAAGTAAAACTTTTTGACCCAGAGTTTATGCTAATCTTTCTTATATTTGCTTATCTTTCAGCATGTGAGGAAAAAGATAGTCTCACATGTTGCTTAAGGAAGTTGTCTCAAAATAGCTCAATAAATTCTTCACATGAGATTTCACTGCTATGAGTCACTGTTCAGATAACTAAAGTCACCCATCGTGAATAATCGTGTAGTACCCATTTTTGGTTTATTTGACATTGCATTTCATTGTCACTAGCAGCTGATTGAGTAGGTCTGTAGCAACATGTTGCTACAGAATATTGCTGTATGGTGAAGTGAAGCCTAATATCTTATTAGGCTTCACTTCACCATACAGAAAGCTTGATACTTTCTGCTGCAATGGAAATTTCTATTAATATGAATACATGAGACAGAAAAGCTATTAAAAAAACTTGAAGTGTGAAATGGGAGCTGAAGTAGGTGATATTCAAGCAGAAATGCTCAAATATGGGGGTATAAAAGCTTTACAGTAGCTGCACTGCACTGCATAATTCAGATGCTTGATTGGAAGCAAGAATTGTGAATGATTGGAGCATAGTCCACAGTACTCATCTATAAAATGGAAATAAAACTGAATATCAGATAATCGTAGCCTCTTCTGAAATATGCAGGCATACTTGAAAAGAGGCTATAAAAAATTGTGGAAGGAAACCTTGGAGATGAACTAGCTGGGTTCAAGCCAAATAGAGGATCAGATTTGCACTTTATTATTATTTATTTTTATTATTATGTAACACTTCCAGGGAGTCCAAAGACTCATCGAGAGAGGGAACCTACTCTACAGCTCTCCGTCTCCACCAACCGCAACTACCTTCATCATCTACACCAACACTATCTACCACCGACCACCACTAGTATTTTCACAGACAATCACAAACATCCGTGCCCACGGCCGAATTCGAACCCACAGCTTTTCAGCTGGAGAGCTGATGCGCTAACCGCTCGGTTAAGACAAGTAGTTGAAAAATGATTGATATAAAACAAGAATCTGTATTTAAGTTTTATCAGTCTGGAAAAGACATATGACAAATTGCAAAGAGATAAGCTGTTCAAAATGTTACAATTATATCATGTAAATGGGACATTATAATATTAGGAAGGAAAATGACATTAGACCTGATATCAAAATTGAAGATATTCAATCCATTAATTTATGCAGATGGTGTTACACTCTTAAATAAATCCAGGACAAGGCTATATAGTTGTTAACTAAATTGAATATGCTGTGACAAATTTGGTATCAAAATCAGCAATAAAAAGACACTCCAAAAAATAGGCAGGAACATTGAGAACTTGAGGTGCATTTCAAGTGGATAATCTATAGAACAAGTAAAACATTTCAGTTATTTAGTCATGAGTTTGGAGAGCTATTGCTCTCCACTCTGACCTCTTCAACTATCTCTCTCTAAAGCTCAACTTTTTGTAGTTGAAATACCCCAATAGTGAGATCATCCTTCTTGGGGACTTCAGCATCCACAACTCATATTGGCTTCCCTTCTCCAGTTTCACTGATCAAGCAGGCAGGAATGCTGAGGTGTTTACCATCAGTAGTGACATTATCAACCTCCCTACCAGAATACCTGACGACCCCCTCCAATTTGCCAACACACTTGACCTCTTCCTAACAAGCTCCCCTTCCAAGTATACTGTGGGTGTCAGTTCTCCTCTTGGTAACTCGGATCACAACCTCATATAAGTCTCTTTTGCAACAGAACAACCTTCACCTACCAGTTCATAATCTTGTGTCCTTTGGCACAACAAGGGTGCCAAATGTGACGATCTCTATGACTTCTATTCTTCCTTCCCATGGTCTGACTACTGCTTCAGTTCTTCTGACCCAAACACCTGCTCAGACCAAATAACAGAAATCATCCTCACAGGAATTGAAGGCTTTCATCCCTTATTCTGCTCCAAATTCTCAGCCACTGTCCAAGCCTTGGTTCTCAACAAAGTATGCCAATATTGTAAACAAAAAATACCTCTGCTTACCATGAATGGCCCAAGACCAAAACTCCAGCTTCCCACTCTGCCTATATTGCAGCTCACCACAGTTGTAAAAGAATCATCACCAAGTCCAAATCAGACTTTGAAAGGGCCTAATGCTGCAAACTCACCTCCTACCCCAAATGGCTGTCACTCCTTCTGGTCCTTTTCCTAGGCCATTGGGTGCAACTTCTGTTCACCCAGGTTTCCACCACTCTCACATCCAGATGGTACTTAGTTATCTCACCTAAAGAAAAGACTTACTGGTACCACTCTTCTCTTTGAATTCCTGCATTGATGACCTGGGCAAATTTCCCTCCACTCCACCAGAAATGGCTCTTTCCATGTCACCCATATTCTTCCATCAAAGAAAAATCCAAAGAATCCTTAATAACCTGAACACAAACAAGTCATCTTGTCCTGATGGTATCATAACCTATTGTATTAAAAAAAAATTGTGCCCCAGAACTAACACCATTCCTGTATCGCCTCTTCAGCCTATCCTATTCAACTGGCATCTACCTTACAACGAAACAGTCCTATATCCAGTCCATCCCAAAGAAAGGTGATAAAAGTCATCTAATTGCTCTCACTTCTGTTCTCTCTAAAATTATGAGATTGTCATCAACAACCAACTCTTGAACCTCCTAGAGACCTACCAACTAATCAGTGACCAGCAGTACGGATTCTGCCACTCAAGATCTACAACTGATCTTCTTGCTTTTGGTGCTCAACTCTGGACTCAAGCCATGGAAAAATTTAATATAGAAATTCATGTGG